>NC_079227.1:21553524-21853524 GCF_029633865.1 Lampris incognitus
CATGGGCTGGTTGAGAGGCTCTCTGCCTGCTTGCCAGAAAAGCACAGCCCGAGGCCTGTCTGAAGGGAGGGAGAAGGGATTATAGGATCTGTGGCCACGGACTTGGCCTCAAATCCTGTCCCTGACTTACCCATGGAATCACACGAGGACACCACAAATAGGTATAAAGATGTACATAAAGACGTGGATGTAAACATACTGTAACGTGCATGGATAAGAAGACACGCTGACCGCTGGCTCGCGGGTCTGACCCTTTAGTCTAGTGGTTAGCGATGTCTCCTGCGGTGCGGGCAATACGGGTTCGCGTCCCGGCCGCGGCAGTTCCTGTGGTTGCGTTGTCCCCCGAATTCGCTACATTGGTGTCAGAAGTGGGATGGAGCGACCATAAGGCCATCGGAAGCGTATGCACCCTGAGGCGTGAAGGAGCTGATATGCTTAAGCGCCGGGACGCGCTTCCCGAAGGAGGGGGGGTAGTGTAACGTGCATGGATAAGAAGACACGCTGGCCGCTGGGTAGCGGGTCTGACCCTTTAATCTAGCGGTTAGCGATGTCTCCTGCGGTGCGGGCGATACGGGTTCGCGTCCCGGCCGCGGCAGTTTCTTTGGTTGCGTTGTCCCCCGAATTCGCTAGAATACTGTTTATCGTGCACAAATACACACATGCATGTATACATACCTAATCTCTCTTCTCTAGCGGTAGTTGCTAATAGCTGGTATGACAGTGTATCTGGTTACAGCCTAGTTTACGATAAGACAACAACAAAAAAGAAGGTGCGATCCCTCTCGCATGCCAAAGGGCTGCCAGGGTTTAATTTTATCAGCTGTAAACAGTATCTACTGGATTTAGCTTTCTGTGACACTGAGATAGGCCATTTAGCATTTAGCATTGTGCGAGGAGCCAGACAGCAAGCAAACAAGCCTGTGTCAAATTGAGAAATGTTGCTTTCGGTGTAGTTCTTTTGAGATGTATTGAATCCTATCGGAATTGAAGAAGAAGAAAGACATTTTATTTTGTGATTTTAGGTTACAAAGAAATTTGTTCTCTGCATTTAACTCATCTTATTGTATAGGAGCACTGGGCAGCTGCAGCACCCAGGGACCGACTCCAGTTCTTCTTTCCATTGCTTTGCTCAGGGGCGCAGACAGGACTATTAACCCTAGCATGCATGTCTTTTTGATGGTGGGAGGGAGCCCACACAGACACGGGGAGAACAAGCAAACTCCACACAGAAAGGACCTGGGACAGCCTGGGGTTCAAACCCAGGACCATTTTGCTGTGAGGCAACAGTGCTAACCACTGGGCCACCGTGCTGCCCAGAGGGGATGCAAGTAGCAATCACAACCACAGATGTCTTGATGGAGGATGGTGAAGGTATTCCCATGACCTCTGACCCGTTCTGAAGCATTCATACAATACATCTTATACACAACATCAAGCCATGCCTTGCTTTGGTTTTCAGGCCCGGTACACTCCTTAAAATATATGGGGCTCTGATAGCGGACACTTCCCAATTTTAAAACTAGCGTTGCAATGTTGTAAGGTCATAATTAACCACTTTCTACGTAGATAAATCAAATAGCAATTTAGCAACATTAACTCTCTATGTTGAGTTGATTATCCCTCGATTAGTTTGTAATTACATTACTCCTTCTGTTTAAGCTAATGATAAATCACTCTGATGGCTGTATCAGGTAAAATCCTTGCCTGATGTAAATTTAAATTGCTCCAGACATTGGCTGTTTGCTCTGTTGAAATAATTGGGTTTTGAGGTGACTGACGGTGAATAAGAATTTTTTTTTATCCTCTTAAAAGCTGGTTGCAGCAACAGGCGAACAGGAGAGGAGAGGCAGTTTACGCAAATTGTGGAAGACACTTGCTCACGGCCATAACTGCTTAATATAAATCAGACTTTTATTGGGTAATAGTCTCAGATATGCAAAAAAAAAAATCCCCTGATAAGTTCGATGCATGCAACTTCGATTTATCCATCCATCCATCCATTATCCAAGCCGCTTATCCCAGCCAGGGTCCCGGGATGCTGGAGCCTGTCCCAGCAGTCATTGGGCGATTTATGAGTTGCCCATTTTTATTCACATCATTGACAACAGTGTGCTTGGGCAACTCTGAGGGTAAAATTTAATACAGTCAACGAGTTGTTATTTCTGACTGCCAAATTGTTTTAATCTCTAATTTACCCGCTGCTGACACACATCATCCCAACACCTATGGAGGGTTGCAGGTAGAATGTGGTTTTAAAGTTAAAACTGATTTTTCATGTGTGCATGGAGACAGTTGTAGTTGTGTGTTTTCATTCATCAGCTTTTTTCTGACAGTACATTTTGGTTTTAGAGGAGTGTGACTGAACAGAAGGGCTGAGTGAAGAGAAGCTGCTTGGTAGACTGATTAATTCCCAATGAGACTGTAGCGCCCCCCCACACACACACTCGAGAGAGAGAGAGAGAGAGAGAGAGAGAGAGAGAGAGAGCGAGAGAGAGAGTGTGTGTGTGCATGTGTGTGTCTCTCTCAGAGAGAGAGACAGAGAAACCGGAGGAGCACTTTGGCTTTAGTTTTGGGGCATGCTCAATGTTCACTTGTTTTTTTTTTCGTTTTTTTTTTCTTTTGCCCTCACAAAACCTTTTCTGCATGCTGCTTTTTCTTCGTCCCAGTTTTTCTCACAGTCTTCTGTCACTTGTTCTCTCATCCCGCCCTCTGCCACTTCTGATATATAACTTTTTCCATTAATTGGCGCTGAAGGCTCTGCAGGGAAGTGTTTGGAGTGAGGCTGTCGGCCAAGTGCAGCGTGAATTATGTGACGAAAACCTTAAGGTGCCTGCACCTTTGCCATGGGTCCTAAACCCAAATCAGAAAAAAAGATAGAACGCAATCCCTAGAGAGGAGTGGTGCCAACATTATGCAACAGTACAGGGGATATTCTGTCTGCCTGTTTCTGTCTGTCTGTCTGCCTGTTTCCGACTGACTCTCTCTTTAAAGATTAATCAGATGCAGTTCAGTGCACCTTTAAATGGCATACCTAATTTTTTTACGCATATTTAGTTATCTTTCCTTTTATCTCCTTTACTCTGCCATTAGTGCTCTTTACCCATCTCTCACTCTCATTCTCTCTTGCTCTCTCCGTCTGTCTGTCTGTCTCACTCTGTCTCTTTCTTTGCCAGTGGGAAATCCATGCAGACAGACTTCAATTCAGACTGCTGTAGCTCCCGCAGCCCCACCGGCCTCTCGCTCGCCCCGGCTGTGACAAACAATATCCATTAACAGGAGGCCGCAGAGAGAGAGAGAGAGAGAGAGAGAGCAAGAGCAAGAGTGGGAGAGAGAGAGGGAGAGAGACTCTCATTCTTTCTCTCTTGATTTCTCTCTCTCTCTCTCTCTGTTTTCAAGAGTCTTGGCGACTTCCCTGTATCTCTCGTAGATAAAGCATCTTTTAGTTACCGGGCTAAACCAGGAGTTCTTCCATGCTACTTCCATAACAAGGTGCATGCAGTATGGGAATACATGCTAGCATGAATGCAATCCATAAATAGACTATAATACAGTGGCGTGATGGTACGTTGCAGTCACTGGAGTCAGTTGTTTTTACCATATTAGCCATCTGTTTTCCAGCCTCTCCCCTCGTCAGCTGTGATCCCCACCGCACGACAGCATAAGTGTCCAATCCCCAGCACAAAACCATTAGTGGATGTTTAGCCTTTTAAAGTCTCCCCTTACGCCATTCCTTTCCATACGAATGTGTGCTGAGTGGTGGCACAAAACAGGACAGTACTCATCCTGAGACTTCGTGAGAATACTGTACCGTGATTTTGTATTTTTGGCCAGCACCACAACGCTTGCCCTGCTTACAATGGGAAATAAAATTTGTGTGTGCTGTATCTTCAAAATGGTAAAAGTTGAATAAATGTGTAATGTCAGTGGATGTCAATTGGGACCGTCAGGGCTCTGACTCTCATCAGTGCTCTCTCACTCTCAGCTATTTCCTCCTCTTCACTATCGCAGCATATAATAACTGCAGTAAGGTTACAGGCTATCAGAAAACTAGGGCTGGGAATCAGCAGCTACCTCCCGATTTGATATTGCAATATTTTATTTTATTTTTTTTTCCTCCCTTGTTCTCCCTAATTGTATCCGGTCAATTACCCTACTCTACCGAGCCATCCCAGTCACTGCTGCACCCTCTCCGCTGATCTGGGGAGGGCTGCAGACTACCACATGCTTCCTCTGATACATGTGGAATTGCCTGCTGCTTCTTTTCACCTGACAGTGAGGAGTATCGCCAGGGAGACGTAGCGCGTGAGAAGATCACGCTATTCCCCCCCAGGTCCCCCTCCCCCCTCAACAGGCATCCTGACCGACCAGAGGAGGCGCTAGTGTGGTGACCAGGATGCACCCACATCCGGCTTCCCACTCACAGACATGGCCAATTGTGTCTGTAGGGATGCCTGACCAAGCTGAAGGCAGCACGGGGATTCAAACTGCCGATCCCTGTGTTGGTAGGCAACAGAGTAGACCGCCATGCCACCTGGACACCCAAAATGCATTTATTTTAAGCCCCGTGTGTTACAAAATCCATTATTATCCAAGCTGCTTATCCTGCTCTCAGGGTCACAGGGATGCTGGAGCCTATCCCAGCAGTCATTGGGCGGCAGGTGGGGAGACACCCTAGACAGGCCGCCAGCCCATCACAGATGGACAGATAGATGGATGACAGACAGATGTTACAAAATCTTAAAACATAAGCATGCTTTGTGTATATTTCCAAACAATTCATATTCAAGCATTCAGAGATTGGCAATCATTACCTCAAACCTCTTTACAGCATCAATGTATTGTGCTTCAATAGGGGAACTGCAATTCAGGAGAAGTGCTGCGATATTGAAATTGTCCCACCTTGCTATCATAATTTTGCCCTGAATCTATTTTCTCCACCACTCTTTACAGAAAACCGTGCACTTTGTGCATATACGCGTATACATGCTTTACTGTTTACTGTATTTATTTTCATCAGCATTGATTTCTGTCAGCGGTTTTGCAGCTCTGCATATTGAATACATGTCAAGACCACAGCTGCTCCTAGAAAAGGCCTTCAGCCATGCAGCTTGAATCTGTACTGCAGGTCTGGTATGACAAATATAAAGGTTTGATATACAGTTTGGCCCGATAACTTAACTACACAGGTTGCTGTGGAGTTGACATGATCTGTTACCATGACTGCTGCTGGTAATTCACATCATGGCAGCTCAAACACTGCAGATATCAGACAGAGACCCGAGGTTGCTTCATAACATGTAATACTCAGTCGTCCGTATAAAACCGTTATCATACTCTGCTGTCCTCTTACATCAGGGAGAATAACACATTACAGCTGCGTTACTCTTGTCTCTTGTAGGTCTTTTTGAATTTTCATTTTGGCTTGGGATGCTCAGTTCAGACTGCAGTTTATTATTTGGTGGTGCAAGATTAATTATGGCCACTCTGGAGAGAGAGACAGAGACAGAGACACCACAGACACAGACAGACAGGCAGGCAGAGAGAGTGTGTGTGTGAGAGAGAGGCAGAGGGAGAGATAGAGAGAGTGTGTGAGAGAAACAGAGAGACAGAGAGAGTGTGTGTGTGTGTGTGTGTGTGTGAGAGAGAGAGAGACAGAGACAGAGAGAGAGCGAGAGAGTGAGAGTGTGTGTGAGAGAGACACAGACACAGACAGACAGAGAGAGTGTGTGAGAGAGAGGCAGAGAGTGTGTGTGTGTGTGTGTGTGTGTGTGTATGTGAGAGAGAGAGCTAGAGACAGAGACACAGAGAGAGAGAGTGTGTGAGAGAGAGACAGAGGGAGAGATAGAGAGAGTGTGTGAGAGAAACAGAGAGACAGAGAGAGTGTGTGTGTGTGTGTGTGTGTGTGAGAGAGAGAGAGACAGAGACAGAGAGAGAGCGAGAGAGTGAGAGTGTGTGTGAGAGAGACACAGACACAGACAGACAGAGAGAGTGTGTGAGAGAGAGGCAGAGAGTGTGTGTGTGTGTGTGTGTGTATGTGAGAGAGAGAGCTAGAGACAGAGACACAGAGAGAGAGAGTGTGTGAGAGAGAGACAGAGAGAGCGAGAGCGTGTGTGTGAGAGAGGGGGAGAAAGAGAAATTGGAAGGCAGGTGTGAGAGAGCGCAACGTCACAAGACCAAATATTTTTGTGAGTGAGCATATCTTGTTTTCTTGTGTGCGCTAACATGCTTGTTCCTGTGTGCTTGTACGTGAGCACTGTGTGTGTGTGTGTGTGTGTGTGTGTGTGTGTGTGTGTGTGTGTGTGTGTGTGTGTGTGCATGTGCATGCACACGTGTGTGCGTTTGTGTGTGTGTGGGGGGTATGTGTTTGCATGTGTTTGTGTGTGGGAAACAGAGTTCTGATGCTGGACCTACCAGAAGCATCGACTGATTGCTAATCTGCTCATTAGTGTGTGTCTGTTTGGACGAGAGAGACATTATCTCTCACCTGTCAGTCCTGCACCCAGCGTCTCGTTCCCACTGCTAACAGCACAGGCTTCATTAAGAAAGGGCCCCTAATTAACTCTACCTTATTTCCAGGAAAGACCCATGATTCATAGAAAATGTATTATTGATTAGGGTGAAGTCAGCTTATGTGCGCGCACACACACACACACACACACACACACACACACACACACACACACACACACACACACACACACACACACACACACACAGTGACATGCAGACGTATGCTTACGTTTACAAGAACAGATGTGTGCCTGCACACACAAACAGGCACACAGCACACACATGTACACAAGGGCATACAAACCAAGCATATATATTCTAACTCACGGAAACACACATGCACTAAGCGCTGAGTTCGCAGTGAGGTGAACTGTGCAGGGTATTTATTCCCAGAAACCTAAGGAGGGAGTGTTATACCCACCGCTCTCAGCAAGGCAGCAATCAGGCTCGTAGTAAAGTGAGAAAGGCCTTCTCGTTTTTTCCATTTACCACCTGCTGTTCTTTATCACTCACATCAACAAAGCCTTACGTGTGTGTGCGTTTGTAGGTGTGCATGTGCATGCATTGTGTGTGTGTGTCTGTTTGTGCACTACCATACAGTATAATTTAGGAGAGATGAAAACATGCTGCCAGGGAAGAGATGCGCCAGTTTTTTTTTTTTGCTTGTTTGTTTAAAGACATTATAGGGTCATTATTTGTCATTTCATTTATTCGTTAATGTGTGTGTGCGTGTGTGTGTGTGTGTGTGTGTGTGTGTGTGTGGTGCACGTATCCACAATTTTCTAATGTCTCGAACGTAATGGGTTTTTTTTCTCTCTCCGTAGTTTGACTGGCTAGACCATTTGGGATACAAAATCTGTTGTCCTGTCAGACGGCGTTTTGTCATCAGTAAGGCAACAGAGCTGCTCATCAATCCATGATTGCCGCCCGGTCTTTTCATTTCTGCAGAAAAGTGTCGCGCATTCATGCATAAATAAATGTACATGAGCCTCTCCCTTCCTGCTTTGCTTTCTCCTCGGGTGTAAGAAGTCAACAGAGAACTGTGTGTATATGCTTTTTAGCGTGTTTGTGTGTAGACTGTGTGCTTGTTTATGGTTTATGTGAGTGTGGATTCACCTAGAGACGCATAGCCCTACCAGTGTATTCCCCAGTCCTACCAGTCAACACGTGTGACATGACTGGAGATGAGGGGGGGGGGGTGAAGAGAGAGATAAAGAGAGCGAAGAGAGAGGGGGGGAGAGAGAGAGAGGGAGGGATGAAGAGAGGGATAAAGAGAGAGAAGGGTGGGGGAGAGATAGGGTGGATGATGAGAGAAAGAGTGAAAGGACCAGATTGTCAGGTCTCATTCTTTAGTGATGGCCTCCCCCTCACACTCTCTCATTCTCCTCGCTTTGCTCTCTTTTTCTCCTTTTCTCGTCTTTTTTTTTTTTTCTTGCCTTGCCTTGCCCTCACGTACTTATTGCCTTAAAGCCAGTGGATTTCCCTCCTGCTAGCAGGGGGGATGTGGAAGAAAAAGCTGCAGATCAACAGGACTAGAGCCACACGCAGGAACAGCGCGGCTCTGTAAGTCCATGGGACTGCTGTGAGGTGGTGTGTGTGTGTGGGGGGGGGGGTCGCTCAATGGCCTTTACTCATTTTAACCCAGAATGAGATTCTGTTTGACTCGGGAGCTACTCTTGCATGTAAGAGATGTGCTGTCTGTACAGTCAGAGAGGTGAGGTAAGGCAGATTTCGTGGGTTTACCTGTTGTTTTCGGTGAAAAACAGGTATTATTTTGTATTTTGGCCTCTTTATCTGTGTCCACTTAGTTCCTTGTTGCTGTTTTTTTTTTTTACTTGTAGTTTTTTTCTTCTTTTTTTTTGACTCCGCAGAAAAGTTTTTTCACTCCGCAGTGTTTTTAAATTTCTTTTTTTTCTTTCTGCTATGCAGGTCCTTTCATTTTTAACATGTGCCTGCACATTTTGTTTTTAATGACAATAAATTGAATTGAATTGAATTAAGGGGCTCCGTACATCTAAGATGCCACGAAAGTAGCGGGTTTAGTTTAACATCCTTAACCTGAATTTAGTTTACAATACATACGCTTGATCTTTCAGGATTGCGATCGGCATTTGCCATTTGAATTTTTTTGGCTGAAAATTTGTTTTCGGAAAGACAAAAAAAGACCAGTGGCCACTGAGAATCTAAATCTAGTAAACCAAAGACACCCCCTTTCTCTCCGCGCCATGTGACAAAATGTTAAGACTTTCTATTCTTGTTTAGTTTAGGGGTGTGTGCGCCCTGAGGGCCAGAGGTCACCTGAGGTCAAATACTTGCCCACACCCCTCCCACATACTCACGCAGGCACCAACTTCTACCTCAGTTTACAGCGCATTGGTTCTCACTGTGCCTCTGAATATTGACGGCGGAAACAGTTCGATGTGTAAAACCGGCGCTGCAAACATGTCAGATGAGTCAGAACACTTGACAAACTGAAACTACAGCGGCTCAGATGGTAATCCAAATGTTCATCTCATTGGTGTGTTTGTTTTTTACTTTTCAGCCACTTGTTATTGTAATGTTGCAGCATATGTGGTGCTTAGTGAACCAGACGGTGTTCGGTGACTGTTTTCTTCCAGGGGTCAACTTACAGGAGTTACACCACATGTTGTCTGCTTGGCTTGAAAGAAACCAGAAATCCCCGACAAGGCTGACTAAGCAATATTCTCTCCTTAAGAAGGGGGATGATTGGGGTGTTTGAGTATCGTAGCGGTCTATTCCGTTGCCTACCAGCGCGGGGATCGCTGGTTCGAATCCCCGAGTTACCCCCGGCTTGGTCGGACGTCCCTATAGACACAATTGGCCGTGTCTGCTAGTGGGAAGCAGGATGTGGGTATGTGTCCTGGTCGCTGCACTGGCACCTCCTCTGGTCGGTCAGGGCGCCTGGTCGGGGGGGAAATAGCGTGATCCTCCCACGCGCTACATCCCCCTGGTGAAACTCCCCCTGGTGAAAAGAAGCAGCTGGCGACTCCACGTGTATCACAGGAGGCATGTGGCAGTCTGCAGCCCTCCCCAGATCGGCAGAGGGGGCGGAGCAGTGACCGGGACGGCTTGGAAAATAGGTTAATTGGCCAAGTACATCTGGGAAGAAAAAGGGGGGACCCCCCCCCCAAAAAAAGAAGGGATGATTGTTGTTAATAAAGGATGGGTTGCCAAAACCCTCTGGTTTTGCCTTGAATTGCAGCTCGCAGAAGGATTTTTCTTCTTTTTTTTGTTGTTGTCTGCTTTGGCGTACCCATTGTTGGTTTGAGATAAGACCAGCCCTGGCGTGTCGCAGTGTGTTTAATGCTCAGCAGTAATGCCTGTTAGAAATCATTGGACCAAAGATCATCTCAATAGTAAAATCCTTTCAGGGAAACCGCACCCAGAATTGCAGGATGTACCCTAATGTATCAATATCAATGGAGCTGGATAGGAGCATTTAAGAACATCCAGGGGCTCAGCACACAGAGCCGGTGTATTCTCTATCTCACTTGCACCGGGTTTGTTTATCGCACTTGTTCTTTGCCACTCCGCTTTCATTAATACAGCTCACAAATACTGTGCTATTGTATTGGGTAAGTGTGCTAACGAAATACCCATTTTGGTATTTGTTCAACCCTGTCATGTAGATGGACAGACAGACGGACACAAACAGACAGACAGTCATAACAAAGACACATAAAAGAACGGCGCTCTACCTTTCTGCCATCTTTTCATTCGAACAAATCAACAACGGCAAGGAAGTTGGTTTGAGTCTGCAGTGTCTCTGATGGGAACCAGAGAGAACGGACAAAACTAAATGATGACTCAGCTTCTAATTTATTCTCTTTTATTCTCCCTCCCTCCCTCTCGCTCGCTTGCTCTCTCTCTCTTTCCCTCTCTCTCGCTCCTCTACTCTTTCACTCACCGTGCTTATTTCTACAATATGCATGATTCTGAAAAGCACACCTACTGCTGCAGGCTGTATTGGCCATTATGTCAGACCTATTTAAGAGGCGTCGGGGACTTCATTCTTCAAGGCTGACCACAACTCTGCGTGGAATCAATGCTTATGAAAATTAATGAAAGCTTTCAAACACACATGCCTGCATGTGAATACACACACTTACACACCGCCTGGCAAAGGCAGAGGTGGAATACAATATGGGCAGTGATGCATTCTCGTATCTCCATAGTATTTGAAGAAAAAAAAAGAAAAATACAATACAGATGTGCTGCTATGACTGAAGGGTGGATATTTAAACTCAGAGGTACATGTTAAAGCTGGAATCTATGATTTCCTCAGTGTGTTCCTCCCTCTGGCATTGGGAACTATAAACTAGGTATAGCAGCCACAGTGGCTTGTGTGCCATGATTAGCTCAGTAGCAAACAGTCCTCACATCTGTAAAAACTGCATCCTGGGACCAAAGCACATGGGCACTCTAATGTATTAAAAACGCCTTCAAACTATATGGGGACAGTGCTCTACTTTAATATTAATTGTAGAAATAGTAGATTATCTCTCCAACAGAAGCCTCGCCACATCATCATCACATTTTAGTCCTTTTTCCTGTTTGAGTTGAAATATGGTTGCTGGTGAACCAATATTCATCCTACCAAGTCAAAAATTTCCCTGGTGGTACATGGAGAGTGTTTTCAACCATGGTTAGTATTATGTAGCCTGACAGTAGAGAAAAATCACTCATTTCAGCTTTAAGGAGCTGAATAACTATGTTACATGGTATAAACACATCACATCTCTCACACTGCTCAGTTTTTGGCTGGTTAAAGTCTTGGTGATACGTGAATAGAAACGTATTGTACTGTCCAACTCAATGGAAATCGCACTGGTCCACGCTCCAGACAAGTGCATCTGCTAAGTACCTAAAATCTAAATGTAGCCTGAATGTTTTGTTCCCACTTGGGGAGGTGCTGTCACATGGTATAACATTGAATGGTGCTGCTTATGTGTGTAAGGATGTTGCATGCATATCAAGAGCCTTGAAATGGCGAATAATGGGAAGAGCATAAAAATGCAAGATCCTTGTTTGGTAATGGATTTAAAAGCGTATTTTGAGTAGGAGTGAATATAATGAGTATGAGTGAGTATGATGAATATAAGTCAAAGATTGTCTATCAGGGGCATCCAGGTGGCATGGCAGTCTATTCCATTGCCTACCAACACGGGGATCGCTGGATTGAATCCCCGTGTTATCTCTGGCTTGGTCGGGCGTCCCTACAGACACAGTTGGCTGTCTGCAGGTGAGAAGCCGGATGTGGCTATTTGTCCTGGTTGCTGCACTAGCACCTCTCTGGTTGGTTGGGGCGCCTGTTCGGGGGGAAGGGGGAATAGTGTGATCCTCCCGCGCGCTACGTCCCCCTGGCGAAAGTCCTCACTGTCAGGTGAAAAGAAGCGGCTGGCAATTCCACGTTTTGAAGGAGACGTGGTAGTCTGCAGCCCTCCCCAGATCAGTAGAGGGGGTGGAGCGGAGATCGGGATGGCTCGGAAGAGTGGGGTAATTGGCCAGATACAACTGGGGAGAAAAGGGGGGGGGGATTGTCTATCAGTCCTATAAAGTGCAGCTGAAGATGTCAGTGTGTAGTGGACTGTTTATTTTATTTATTTATTTTTTTAGTGAAATTTGACCTTTAAACCTTGTTCCCCCCCCCCTATATGTGCTTCTATACAATCTAAACATGGAAACATTTAGATCCAGTGTACATGGGTAGAGTTGTCAACATAACCAGCAGTATTTTATTATTAACCTTTTCTTCCTTATAGCCTATTGGTGCTATACAAAACTAAGTTGTTGTTGTTGTTGCTGCTGCTGTACAATTCACATTGATTCTGACCCGAGATGATGAAATCCCCATCACTGCTGAAGGCTATATCACTGCTGATGAAATCCCCGTCACTGCTGAAGGCCTGTCGATACTGCTTCAAAAGCTGGCCTTAAGGTCTGGAAGTGACATGTGCCAGTCAGTATTCATACTGGGGATGTCAGTAGAGGGGCCCTGCATGCCACAGCGGAACAAAGAAACAATCTGTCAAACTGGATTCCAAGTACAAAATACTCATCATTAGCTGGAGCATGAATGGTGACTTTCTAGTATAAAGTAGACCATTGCATAGCTGTGAAATAGTTGTGTTTCATCCTTGCTAGCACCAAAGACAACAAGAGAGGAGAAATAGAAAAATAGATTGGCTGAGTTGATGACAAAGTTGTGGACTTCCACATCCAACAGTAATCCCCAAACGGGTTCAGTTTTAAGTTATCACTGGCAAGATCATTCTGTATTCCTGTTTTCCGCTGTATCAGCTCCCGCCTCAAGGAATGGCAAAATAAATATTCCTTTTACGCGATTAGCTCCAGGGTGCAACAGCAATACCAGGCATTCACATATAAATTCAGCAAATGATGTAATTATGTTGATCGAGCAGTATGTGGGTACTTTGCCCAGTTCCCACGGTAATGAGTTATATAATGCATGCAGCCATCCCCGCTCCACCATCACAGTCTTCCCTTTCTCCTACTTTCTCCCCAGGGCTGAAAAAACAGAGGTATTAAGTGAAGACCTACTACAGGTAAGTATGGAGCTGAACTGTGTTTGTGAGTATTGTGTGTGTGTGTGTGTGTGTGTGTGTGTGTGTGTGTGTGTGTGTGTGTGTGTGTGTGTGTGTGTGTGTGTGTGTGTGTGTGTGTGTGTGTGTCTAAG
The DNA here is from genome assembly GCF_029633865.1 of Lampris incognitus. Classification (NCBI taxonomy): domain Eukaryota; kingdom Metazoa; phylum Chordata; class Actinopteri; order Lampriformes; family Lampridae; genus Lampris; species Lampris incognitus. Next base: position 21,566,753 of record NC_079227.1, read on the forward strand.
TTTGCATGCGTGCTCATGTGGATTTTATAAACACACGATTGATTGCAAGTGCACCAAAGTGCATGCTTGCATAGATGAGCACCATGGGATCGGTGCTTCCTTAGCAGCTCCTTAAGGTTTGTTTGCTGTTCTTCTCAGCGGAGAAATCATCATTGCTCTAAAGAAGTCAATGTGCATGAAATGACTTTTTGAAATAGCTCTCTGAATAACCTCCAGGCAAAGTTAATAAGCACTGAGATGGAACCTCTTAATGCCTAACGAAGGCTGAGCGTCCCCGCTGATTGACTTAGGGTGCAGCACTGTAATTGATCAGATTAATGAAGCCCTCAGTGGTGGTGACATCAGTTCCACTGAGTTGGTCGAATAATGGATATGAGAGGCATTCAAGAAGGAGAAGTAATAGTCTTTGGTACCCCAACCAAGATGACCTCGCTTCTGAGGCTGCTTTTTTTTTGGAGATAGGCAGCTCTGACAGGCTGCCTTTCATGTGCAGAGCTTTTTTATTTTTCCTTCAGATCTGACTGTGTATGTACCACAATGTGTGAAGCTGTAAGATGTCGTGGACTTGCATGTGCGTGTCTGTAACTGCCAATGAGGTTGTCCTGACACTGACATCACAGCTGAATATGGGATGTATAACCGAAGCCCAAGGGACTGCTGTCAGTTTACGGTGTGTGTGTGTGTGTGTGTGTGTGTGTGTGTGTGTGTGTGTGTGTGTGTCTGCTCTGCTGGGTTGGTGTATGCTGAGTACTATCCCCTGATCACTCAGGCCTGTCCCCCCGCTTGTCTCTCTGTCTCGGTGTGTGTCAAGGTGGAGAAGCGTCTGGAGCTGGTTAAGCAGGTGTCCCACAGCACACACAAGAAGCTGACTGCCTGTCTGCAGGGCCAGCAGGGCGTAGATGTGGACAAGAAGTCTGTCAGATCGCCCTCGGTGAGATGCTCACAAGCCTTGTTCCGTCCCGCTCAAACGTTTGTTTGTGTGTATCAATAGTATTTAGTGTGTGTGTTTGTTTGTGTATGTGTGTGATTCATCCAGTTTGTCTAGGGGTCAGTCAGGCGGGTGTTTCTCTAGCATGAATCCACTTAGCAGACAGAGATGATGAATTTGTGTAGCTACCTGAATTTCGTGTGTGTGTGTGTGTGTGTGTGTGTGTGTGTGTGTGTGTGTGTGTGTGTGTGATTTATGTTTTTTTTTCTATTTCAGAAAAAGCTTCCCCTTACAACATTAGCACAATGTATGGTGGAAGGGGCTGCAGTGCTTGGGGACGAGTCCCTACTAGGGTAAGTGTAAGTGTACACACAGACACAGACACTCACACACATACACACACACAGATTGCTTTTTTACAATACATTGACTGACTATTTGAGTCTTGGGCAGTTTTCTTGCAGAGAGTACTGATGTAGAAAGGATTGCTAGGTCTCCATGCTTGATACACCACTGTCAGTCAACCTCGAAGGTGAACCACCCAGAGAGTCGTGCAGCGCTAATGCAGGATAGATGCTGGTTGGCAGGGCTTCCATTGTGGCATTTTAGCAGTTTATATTGTGCTGCCTCAGCTCGTCTTCACTCTTCACCAGTACTAAGTAGCAGGTAGTGGATTAGATTCTGTCTTTACCAGTGTTTAAGCTTGTCTACCCCCCCCCCACCACCACCCCGTCTTGCTCCTTTGTGTTGTGGAAAAACAATGAGCAAAACAAAGAATAAATAGAACACGATCAGTAGTTTAAGACTTAATGAGGATTCCCCTCATTAAATTCCATCAAACACACAAATAAATCACTTTGTCACTTGGCATCTTTCTAAGCCTCTTTTGGAGACAGGTTATCATTACTAGAGGCGTGCTGCATTTTATTATGCTAGCTTAATTTCCCACAGTGACTCATGCAGTTTCATCGTGCTTTCTGTTCGGCTGTTTGCTGATGTCTCCTTTTTTTCCTATTCGCCTTTGCAGGAAGATGCTGAAGCTCTGCGGCGAGACACAGGACAGGCTAGCTCAGGAGCTGATCCGGTTTGAGCTCACCATCGAGCGAGATGTTATTGAGCCTCTGTACGACCTCGCAGAGGTACGTACAGAGGCTACACTGAGGACTGTGTGCTTAACAGACTGCCTAGAAATTAAATGTACCGACACAATGGACGCTTCTGTCACTTAGAAGAATCCTCCCACAAAGTGTCATTAATTCATGATTGGAGCCACAATAATCTCATTCATGCTTTAACTTTGGTAAAACTGTTAAGAGTTCAGAAGCCTGCAGAAAAGTAATAACAAAAATGTGGACAAAACTTGGTCAGGCATCCCTACAGACACAATTGGCTGTGTCTGCAGGTGGGAAGCCGGATGTAGGTATGTGTCCTGGTCGCTGTACTAGTGCCTCCTCTGTCCTCTGGTTGGCCAGGGGTACCTGTTTGGGGGGGAGGGGGAACTGGGGGGAATAGCATAATCCTCCCATGCGCTACGTCCCCCTGGTGAAACTCCTCACTGTCAGGTGAAAAGAGGCAGCTGGCAACTCCACATGCATCGGAGGAGACATGTGGTAGTCTGCAGCCCTCCCTGGATTGGCAGAGGGGGTGGAGCAGCAACTGGGACGGCTCCGAAGAGTGGGGTAATTGGACGGGTACAACTGGGGAGAAAGAAAGGGGGGGGCAAAAGAAAAAGTGGAGAAAAAAATGGAAGCTAACCACAGGAAGGTGGTTAAGTGGATACCTGGCACTGATAGGAAGATGTATTATAGCCGTGAGCTGGAAACGTAAAGGCTGCATGTGTTTACGACTGTGTTATGCTCATTTGTGCCTTAAGGTCCTTATACAAGACACTGAACTCAGACCTTGTGTAGCACTTCAAGCACCCCTGCAGCCTTCCCTCTCTGATGAAATGCATATGTAGATGGGTGTTTATGTGTATTTCAGTATGAGACATACAGGGTAACTGATTGTAAATTGGCCATTTAGCTCATCTCTGTCTACACCTGCTATGGAAAAGTAACTGACGCAGCACTTTGTTGATGGTTTTGGTGGAACAGGTGCAAAGCCTCCGACAATGCTATGTCTGTCTCCAGCCGTCTCTCACAACAAGAGACAAAAGACTAACTAGACCTCTCTGTTCTCTGGCCTTTTCTGTCTTATCACATCCCAGGTGGAAATCCCAAATATCCAGAAACAAAGGAAACATTTAGCTAAGCTGGTGCTGGACATGGACTCTGCACGTACGCGGTAAGAACGTCAGTGTTGGTTGTGCATGCATGTCTGTGGAGAAGGTTGTCTGTGTTTTGACACAGAGAGAAACTCCATCACCTGTATATAACACTGTCTTGAGGATTCTCAATAAATTTCACTGGGATTTGATTGCACATAATTTATACAGTGAGTTTTGTGTTTGCCTCGTCCCCCACTCCTCACCCTAATCACCGCTGTGTGAAGAACCCGCTCCACTCCTGTTTAAGCTTATTTCATTCGTTTTAGTGTGATACGAGCAGATTATGGCTTTCTTTAAGCTGAACTGAATCCATGAATACTTGGATGTTGTGTATTTGGTCTTTAAAAAAGGTGTTCAATTTGATGCTTTCTCACCTACGAGGACAGGAAATTAAGGTTATGTGTGGGACACGTGAGGTTTACAGGAGGATCCTTCAACATCTCTTTTTTTCACGCTGAGGAAAGCACATCCTGCTGAATATGACATTGTGTTGAACTCAACCATCCCACGTTAGTGGGCGACGAGGTTCAAAAAGATAATTTCTCCTGTACCATAATGATGCTCTCTTCCCTCCACAACCATTCCTGAATAATCTGCTGTAAGTCACGGGAGGAGAATGCCTTGGATAGTGTACAGTTAAAAGTATTTTCTTCATACAAAATACACTTATTGGCACTAGAGCAATGAGCTGTGCCATACTGTACATTCGTACGTGTTTTCCTCCCACTCCCTCTTCCCTTCCCCCAGCCTATTTAACACTTAGGCGGCTGTTGCATGTATCTGCTGAGGCAGTGTGCAACGTCAACACTGTGTGCAGCCCTTGAAAGACAAGTGTCAAGAAAAGTCAATTATTCTCAATAGTACGACGCAGCATTCCTGACTTTACACCTCTTCTGGTACCCGCTTCCCTATCTCTCATCCCGCTATTTCTCTACCTCATCTCCTGACCAGTTATACTTTAGGGTTTTCATGTGGTTATGACTCATTATCACCGTTGTCATACATGATCTGTGCCGTTGCCAAGAAAAGAAAAAGAAAATCTCACTTTAACATGAAATACACTCACAGAAATCAAATTCATCTTTCCTGGTATAGGGATCTCAAACTGAATCTGTAAGATCAGGGGTCAATTTGATGGGAGAAACTGGTCAAACTGACAAAAACCAGCTCTTCTGGTAAAACTGCCATCACCCCTTTCCATCCCCTTAGGGTTAATGACCCTAAGTGATATGTCTTAATCGCGGAACATTACTATGTATAGAGAAATATATTATCGTATCAATATTTAAACTCTATCCATATAAGAGAATTGCACACCAGTACCCTTGCCCTTGGCTGCATTGGGACTTCTCCCTAATCACCACATCCAAAAGAGTAATGAAATGTTGTGTACCTGCTCACACCAGGATTGCATTTACTGCATTCATTCATTCATTCATGCATTGTGCACGGCATATAGTCAGTGCAGAGTGTGTCTGTGTAAAACTGGTTACACAAAACAGTGGGCGGCTTGTTTTTTGACACACACACACACACACACACACACACACACACACACACACACACACACACACACACACACACACACACCAATCTGCTCATCGCCATTTATCCCCACCAAACTCCACATGAAATTTTTGAACAAGTGGCCACTGTATAAAATACACGTCTCCCCATTTATCTGTGCTGTGGACAGTTTGGCTGGACTTGTCAAAATGACTGACCTTGTCTCATCAGGCTGTCCATCCCCTTTTGCCGCCCCCTGACTAATGCTCAACTTCATCCCCGCTTGCCACCGTCAGTCTTTTAGCCCCTTTTCTGATTTAATCCTGGGCAACAAATGAGCCGTATTCTCACTGCTGAGTATATTATTCTGGGCGTATTTGATGGAAGAGTGGTTGGGGATATTGCATTACTTCCATGGGTTGTTGTGAAATGATATCGGTGTGTATTTGGCTCCTGGCCATTTAGAAATCTGTAATATGATCTTTAAAGCAACACAATAACCACATAGCTTCTACTGTGCGCTCACTCACTCTCTACAATTTCAGTCCCTCCGTGAAATCTCCCGTGTCTGGGAGATTTGCGATTTTCCTCTTGATGGGGGTTTGGGTTGTCTTTCTGACCCAAATCTGAGACAAGTTGGGTTTTTCCCCCCCTCCATCATCCCGCTGTGTGCTTAGCTCCTGACAGTGTTGGACATTATCTCCACCCAGAGACAGACACAGCACAGGCAGACAGACTGTCTGAAAGCTAGAGAAGGGGGGGGGGTCATAGTTTAATCGAGAGGGTAAATAAATAAGTGGTGCAAGTTGAATGACTATGTAAGGCTGCTTGGGAAATAGATTATCTAGTGTTACATAGGCTGAGTTTGTTTTGTAATAGTTGACATCTTCTTCTGGAAAAACTCTTGAAACATTGACCATAATAGTCATGTTTCCATCCAACATTTGAATAAATTTCTCAATTTAAATGGTGGCACGGTGGCCGAGTGGTTAGCACTGTTGCCTCACAGCAAGGAGGTCCTGGGTTCGAACCCCAGGCCATCCCAGATCCTTTCTGTGTGGAGTTTGCATGTACTCCCCGTGTCTGCATGGGTTTCCTTGGGGTGCTCCGGTTTCCTCCCACCATCAAAAAGACATGCATGTTAGGGTTTATACTCTTGTCTGTACCCCTGACCAAGGCAATGGAAAGAAGAACTGGAGTTGGTCCCTGGGCGCTGCAGCTGAATGTGGGCCTATGTGTCCTAAGTCATACACATTACGTCCACATTTCCACACCAATGAGAGAGATGGACCAGCTAACACAAAGAAACATGATCATGTGACGACAATCTATTGACGTTTCATTTTTGATTTGACAAAAATGTGTTTCAGTCACAATTTATCACATTTTTTTATATATATAAGTCTATCCGCCTCAAGCTGGTGTTAAACTTTTATACGAATTCTGTGGATTTGATTTTATATTTGATGTTTCCAACAAGCTTTTTTTCCCCTTCAAAATGATAAGTCGCAGAAAACACTTGAGTAGAAACGCAGTCATTAGAAGAAAAAAACAAAACACTGCATTAGCTTAAAAGCTGAGTTCAATGTTAGCCTTGCCTGCTTTCTGTCTGTTCATCCGTCTCTTTATTCCAATTTTAAAAAAAAAATGGTCTTACTCATCCTGAGAAAGACATGAATTATAACAGTAACACAGTCTCTTGCCGTCCTCAGGTATTACCAGTCCTCCAAGTCTTCAGGACTATCCAGCAACCTCCAACCGACGGGAGCCAAGGCCGACCACCTCAGGGAAGAGATGGAGGAGGCAGCCAACCGGATGGAAATCTGTCGGGTCAGTCCTAACTTTAACTTTCAACACGAGAAAAAGGTGGCCCTGTGATGGCCTGGTGGCCTGTCCAGGGTGTCTCCCCGCCTGCCGCCCAATGACTGCTGAGATAGGCTCCAGCATCCCCGCGACCCCGAAAGCAGGATAAGCGGTTCGGATAATGGATGAATGGATGGATGAAAAAAAGGTCATTTCCAAAAAACGAAAACCAAAAGAAGTGAACCCACACTCCAGAATAAATGTCTGACTTGATTTATTTCACAAGTCAAAGACAGCTCGGCAAAACTAACAACCGAGGGCAACGTTTCATCCGTAGACTTCGAGAGATCATTAAAAAAAAAAAATTGGGAAAAAGAGTTGAATATCTCGACCTGATCAATCACTACATCTGACGGCCGGAGACGCCAGGCTGTAAAATATTATTTCGTCATCAGTTTAACTCTCTCCTGCGTTTCAACTACTCTTGTCTACATCTCAGACTTCCTCCTGTCTGAATGAGTAAAAATGCGTAACTAAAATAAATGGACTTCCCACTCCAAACTATTATTTTGTCATTCAGGCACTTAAAGCCTGTTAACCTCTGTCCTCTAGAAAGTACCGTCATTAGCTTCAACGCGTCTTGTTTTATCCCCCCCCCCCCCCCCCAGTGGCGGATGTTGTCATGTTTGGAATAAACCTGTTTGAAGCGAGAGTAAACAACTTTTCAACCCTCCCCCAGCATTTCCAAGTGTTTTTATTGTTTGCTCAAAGACAACCAGATCACTTTCCGTGTATTAGCACCCTGGCAACTGTCCAAGGCAAGAAACAACAGTAAACCCCAATTTGAACTTGAAACCCCTATCTCAGTGCTATGATAAAGGCAGAGTAAAACATCCGGTAGTATTAATAAGTAGGCAGGTTGTGTTACTTACTGATCCAGTCAGGCGTGCAGGAAGGTGTTTTAAGGGGGGGGGGGGGCTACTGCTAACTAAAACAAAAAGTATTGTGGCGAGCCGGCGTGGAAGAATGACTCGAGAGGCAGAGATCTTTTTAATCGCAACTCCCGTGAGCCATGCACTGCACAATCCTGGGAGTGCTCTTTTATTCACACCGGCCAGAACGGACCAGAACCGACAACAACGTAACGAGTCCCCCCCCCCCGTCCCAAGTGACGACATCAGTCCCAGTCATGGTCCTGCAATCAGTTAGTCAGTGAACGGTCTCCTACTTAGTCTGAGTCGAACCCCCAAAACAACAACACAAGAATAACCACAACATGAACGCTACATAATTAAAACACAATTTTATATCTAAATTAACAGTTCCATCAGCCATTGCACTCCCCCAGCGCAGAACCAATGACAGTCAGAGGGACCACCTCCCCGGTTGCTACAGTATGACGTCATTGTTTTGTTTGTAAGGTGCATGTGTAGCAGATTTGGAATGGAGCGTTTACTCACTTTATTATTAACAATGTACATTCCACGCAGCCTGGCCCACTGTTTAAAATGTATGTTCTATTTTTTTTGCGTTTGTACGTTAGGAAAAGTTAGGCATACTGTTGGGTCTAAGATCTTACACAGCCACCTGCCACTACTGGGGGTGGGGTGGGGGTGCACCCATCACTAGGGAGAGCTGCAGTCCCTTTCGCACTAATGAATCCAGTAGAAAGAATGCCAACTGAATGTCGGTTTGGAACCCTCTCAAGTCCCGGGTGTTGTATCGAACTTTGTTCCCCCCTAGCTAGAGTTTTATACAAACCAGGACACTTGATTAATCTTAACCCAACCTCAAAACAACCTTAATTTAACCCTAAACGTAACCTAACACTTACTTTAACCTAATCATAACCTATTCTAACCTGTTTCCATGCAAATGCTTTTGACTGGCTAGGGGAAAACCGATCCCGACGGGGAAACAGAGTTCGATAGAACAGAGCTCACTCCATCAAGTGACTACCCGTCTAAGGTTCCCTCTTGTTTTACCTCTGTTTCTATCACTCTCCCTCTTCGCCTTCTTTAGCTTCTCCATCAATGGGGTTCTTTTCCTCTTGCCAGGTAGAGTTTCCACTGTCACTTCACGCTGTTCCATCGTCTGCCATTTCTGCTACTGGGGATAGCTGCTGCGGAAACCAAAAGCACTATCCCCTTTTTGTTTCTATTTATCCCCCCCCCCTTTTTCTCCCCAGTTGTACTTGGCCAATTGCCCTACTCTTCACATCTGGCTTCCCACCCGCAGACATGGCCAATTGTGTCTGTAGAGACGCTCGACCAAGCCGAAGGTAGCAACACGGGGATTCGAACCGCCGACCCCTGTGTGGGTAGGCAATGGAATAGACCGCTATGCTACCCAGGCGCCAAGCGCTATCCTCTTCCTATTTTGGTTGCACAATGGTTGATGCACTTCCTTTGTGCCGTAAATCGAGCCTTCATTTTCCCGTGAGATCATACCTGGTGGCAGACAGATTGCATTGTGAAAGCGAGGCTTATAGGGAACCAATCTAAACACCGATTGTGTCATTATTCGATAGCCATTACTCTGCAATCAGCATTTACTTAATAATGATAAGTGAAAGCAAAAAGGTTGCCGACTGCCCCTTTATGTGTACAAAATATTACGACTACCAGCTGTACCTATGAAGTACTTTAGATTAACTGGGTGAATCCAGGTGAAAGATACGATCCTATTTTTATATGGGCTCATAAATGCACTTCGGCCACAAAAAGCAAGATGTGTACAGCGGACTAAAGAGGGATTTGCATTGTGTGGTGGTGGAACAACCTCATGTCTTAAAAAATTTCTCCAATTCTTAACAGTGTATTGGACTCGATGCTTGTTGCTTAAGCACATATTGCAAAGGTATAGTATATGCATTAAGTAGCCGATGATGATACTCTAAAATACACAATTTTGCTTTAATTAAAAGTTTAAATAGTTATCTTGTCCATGTTATTTCCAACATATTGAGCTGTTGATTCTTTATCATATAACATTTTGGAGATATTTTTGCTTGTGCTGGTTGTTTGAGAGCTCTCCTCTTCTTTTTTTCCAGGATCAATTGTCTGCAGACATGTACAGTTTTGTGGCCAAAGAAATTGACTATGCAAGCTACTTCCAGACAGTAAGCACACCATCGCACACACCAGGCTATGAACGATGACAAAATTACACTGACATTCAGATAATGACCTCCTGGTCTATTCTCTCTCTCTGCTCTCTCTCCCTCAAAACTGCTCTTTCTATCTCCGCTCCCCCATGTTATCTGCAACCCCTCTCTCTATGTCTCCTTCCTACTGCTCCACATCTTCCCTCTACCCATGCAATATTTTTAACTCTCCCCTTTCTCCACATCTCTCTCTCAATCTCTGTGCCACATCTCACCTCTTATTTAACAAATATCAATTTTTTCCCCCTCTGTGCCTATTTGACTTGCTAACTCTAAAATTGCCTTTCCTCTTTTTGTTTTCACTTTTCAACCTGTTTTCTCATCTTTTCTCTTTCTCTCTGTGTGTATGTTTAGTTGATAGAGGTACATGCAGAGTACCACAGGAAGTCATTAGAGCAGCTCCAGAGTGTTCTGCCCCAGATCAAAGCCCACCAGGGTGAGTCTGGGACCATTGCGCGTGTGCACACACACACACACGAAAGCTGCTGACTCTTAGTCCCTCTGTCTTTCTATAACCCCTCACTGAGTCTGCACTGCTGTTCACTTCCCATTCTCTTGGTAGGCACTTTTACAGAACTGTTCAGTTTGTGTGTGTGTGTGTGTGTGTGTGTGTGTGTGTGTGTGTGTGTGTGTGTGTGTGAGAGAGAGAGAGAGAGATATATTATATTCCTATATTTGTGGGGACTCATGCTCCCCACAATTATAGGAAAGATAATTTTTGTATTTAGAAGGGACTTGGATTGAGTTTAGGGTTAAGGTTAGAGTTAGGAAAGTTTAGGGTAAGGGTCTCAGCTAGGCATGTAGTTCAAGAAATGAATGTAGCCAATGAGGGGTCCCCACAAACATTGGAAGACAAAGCTGTAGGTGTTGTAGGTTAGGTGTTGTGTTTGGGTGTACGTGCATGCATGCATGCGTGCGTGCGTGCGTGCGTGTGTGTATGTTCTTGTATGTTCTCATGTATGCTATAGTGAGTGTGTACATGAGCGTGCACCTATTTATCCCTGTACAACATGTATTTGTACTTCTGTACTTTTGCACAAACTGATTGTGTGCTCGTTTCTGTGTGTGTGTGTGTGTGTGTGTGTGTGTGTGTGTGTTTGCACTTAATACTCTTGTGTGTGACTGTCTGACAGAGTCCTGGGTGGAGAAGCCATGCTATGGAAAACCTTTAGAGGAGCACTTAGCTCTCAGCGGGAGAGATATTGCCTTCCCCATAGAGGCCTGCGTCACCATGCTGCTGGAGTGTGGCATGCAGGAGGAGGTTTGTCTGCTGTATCTCTACAAATAAACCAGCTGTCATGCTGAAAATAGATAACGCCCAATGGCAGCAATAACACTGATTGGAAATGTGACAAATGTCATCAACAAGATGAAATCACTTACGATTGAGTTGGACGAGTTGTAATCCTGTATAATGAATAGAAGCTCAGCCAATTTCGAGACATCAGAGCTTAAACTGGCAACAAAATAAACCTGGTTGTTTAATTTACGTGTGATGACTATAATGGATACTTTTAAGTCATCTCATTCATGCGCTGAAAATGTTTGCTTGGGGCCATATAAGCTTTGTGTGCACAGTTATAATTAATGGGTAATAGATAGAAAATAAACAAGTACTGAGATTTCATCGGATATGATATCAAATCAGTCTGTAAGCATGCACTGATGATATCAAGTTAATAAAATATGCTGCGAAAAGAAAAAAGGGGAAAATTTGAGAATTTTTTTTTTCATTTTTGAAATATATTTTCACTATGGAGTGCAGAACAGTACAGGAGAAGGTTGTTGTTTTTTTCCATCTAAAAAGTTGGTTGCTGTAGTTTTTTTATGGTGCACGACTTTGAAGTCATAAATGAGTTGAAAGAAATTGATCACTGCTGTCAAAACAGATGCAAAATTTGCAATTTTGGTGACAGAACTGCTGCTGACTCAGAGGTTATCTCACTAGCAGTAGGTTTTGATACCCCACCGACTTTGCTGTTGTGATATTTGACATATTTAACAAATTAACATGGCTAAGTAAGCCATTAGTGACATGCTAATGAAGAGTGAGTCCAACCCCCAACTCTGGTTCCTACATTAGGGGAGCATGTTTGCCTCCATTTTAACTCCTTGTCTTGTTGTGTGTTCCTCTCAGGGCCTTTTCAGAGTTGCTCCCTCAGCCTCCAAGCTGAAAAAACTAAAGGCATCTTTGGACTGTGGGGTGTTAGACGTTCAGGAATATTCTGCAGATCCACACGCCATCGCAGGTAAGTAACAAACAACACATCTCACCTCATCTATGGATCGTGAAACTCAAATCAGAAACCATGAAATTCAGAATTCACCCTCCCGATGAAGAGTTAGGAGTTATAGGATCCATCGCTGGTGATAAATCTCATTTAAAGCTGTTCCTTCCTCTTGCAGCAAGAACTGCAAACAAGGTGTAACCTCCATTGTCGCTAATGTGCTGTGAACAGCTGCTGCCATTGTAAAAGCAGCATCCTCGGACCAAAGCTAACACAGGCAATACAAGCCCAATCAAACTATATGGAAACACTGTTCTACTTTAATGTTGATTGTAGAATTGGTAGATAACCTGTCCCGTCGCTACATTTCAGTCCTTTTTCGTGAGTAGGAACGTGTTTGCACCAGTGTTTGTCCTTCCCGGTCAAAAATGTCAACAGTGGCAGATGGAGATTGTCTCCAGTCGTAATAAAGAGACCTGTTATTATTATATAACCCAACCTCATGGTTGAGATGGATAACATAACTGTTTATTAATAGAAAAAAAAATCCGGGATTTCAGCTTTAATAATAATGGATTACATTTATATAGCGCTTTATCTAGATACCCAAAGCGCTTCACAGTGAAGGGGGGGAAACTCACCTCAACCACCACCAATGTGTAGCACCCACCTGGGTGATGCACGGCAGCCATTTTGTTCCAGAATGCTCACCACACATCAGCTTGAGGTGGAGAGGGAGGAATCATTGAGTGAATTACATTGGGGATGATTAGGTGGCCAGATGGAGAGATCCAGGTTGGGAATTTTGCCAGGACACTGGGGGACCCCCTACTCTTTGCGATAAGTGCCATGGGATCTTTAATGACCACGGTGAATCAGGACTTCGGTTTAACATCTCATCTGAAGGATGGCATGTCCTACAGCACAGTGTCCTCATCACTGCACCGGGGCATTGGGATGTTTGTTGTTTGTTAGGACCAGAGGGAAGACTGCTCCCTACTGGCCCACCAACACCACTTCTGAAAAATCAGTGTGCACATTCACTCCTGCTATAACTTGGTACCTGCCTTCTCACCTGGTCTTCCAGAGGAAGAGGCAGAAACCATGGGGAAAAAAAGTTTTTGATTGAGCAACTTAATGAGTGCTCAGCAGTTGGTAACCCTAGAAAAAAATACCAGTATCTAAAATGCTAATATGTTACTGGTCTTTTCCCCCGTGGCCCTCTTAGTGTTCTTGTGCTTCAGCTGATTTTACTATGAGCTGTTTTCTGTCAGCCGTCATCCTCGGTAATTAGGTCCTTGCTGAAGTTTAGCCGGGCTCCTCATCCCAGAGCCTCAGATAAGATGTTGGAGATTGGAGTAAGCTTGATAAGCGTGACTTTGGAGTTTGCTTCTTTCGCTGCCACGTGAGCACCGGAGATGAAGTGAAAATGTAGCGTCAACTCCGTTGTGCATTCTTAGTTGCCCATATGCACGTCTCATTATGAGTTACTCTAAATCCGCCATCCCAGTATGGGTAGATGGCTTTCAAAGACAACTGGGATGTTAGCCAGATAAATGTGACAGCTTTGTCTCTGACTGCAGAGAAAAATAACGGGGTAAAATATGTTTCCATTATCGGCTGGTCTCTTTGTTGCTGTCACAGGTTCGTCAAAGCCGCCTTTGAATGAGAACCTTTTTGACAGAGAACAAAGAGAGAGAGAAAAGAAAAAGCTTTCAAGCTTTTTATGGTGCGCTCTTTGATTGTTGATCTTTTTTTTTAAAGTTATGGTATTTGTATGTTGCTTGTCTCCACCGAAGATGACTGGTGCAGCTTGTTCTTTTATTAAATATCAAATCAAATTCAATCACTCAACCGTAGGCACTGGAGCATGGGAGGAGGCCGGAGAGAGAGAGAGAGCAAGAGAGGGAGAGAGAGAGAGAGATGGCTGAAGTGCGCTAAAGATGAAGTAAATGAGATATGTAGAAAAATAACTAAAGATATGTAGAAAAATAAATAAATAAAAAGATGGGCTGTTTAAAGGTGCACCAAGCTGCAGTTGATGAATCTTTAAATAGATCTTGAGTGCAGTGAGATAAACCCTTTTTTGAGGCCATGTCCCCCTTTAATGATCTCATATTAAACACGGTGAGAGTCATCCATCCAGAGCCAGCACTTACAACAAATCTAATTTGTGAGCCTCCTCACAAATGTGTGCGTGTGTGTGTGTGTGTGTGTGTGTCTGGGTGGGGTGGTATCAGTATGGTTCCATGTTCCACATCTGCCTGTCCAAATACATTGCAGTCAGTCAAGTCAACAACAGACAACAGTAGGGCCCTCGCTAACCACAGCTAATTAAAATAGACTCCCTTGAGGTAGGCAAGGCATTTAATGCTGTGCTTTGTCACTTGGCCCAGCCGCACAAAACATGCTGATACACATAGCGACAGACAAGTGCATGGAGACAGACAGACGGAGCATGTGTAAGAGGACAAGAGCAGTCTCGCACACCCACCCACACACACACACACACAGACGCTGCGCGCGAATGCTTCACCACACACAGGCACACAAATAGAACGGCAGCACGGCCATTTCATCCTCCACTGTGCTGTCTGCTTGTGAGGGATGCCCTGACTTCCTCATTTGTCATCCATCCCACGCATCCTCGGGGGAAATAAACACAGCAGACCAGAGAGACAAGTCAGAGGAACCAAACCGGCTATAAGCTTCATCACCAGTGCCGGGAGATTGTTTTTCCCTGGGTCAGATATTGTTGGCAGATGATTTTTGGGGTACCAGATGGGGGAGAGATTGGCTGCATAGAACGAATACAATAGGTGCTTGAAGGTTGAGACTGTTTGAAAGTGACGCTAGTTCATTGTGCTGGCACCCGGTCTGAATAGCCCTCATGCAGCAATGAACGTGTTTCCTCTTAAGTCGATAAAAAAACACAGCAAATTATCTGTAAATTAGTCGACCCAAGTCTATCAGCAATACAAAAACACACGCACGAAGGCCGCTCCGTTGAACATCACCCCTGCAGTTCTTTGTGTTCTCGGAGGCGCCGTGAAAGAGAATCTACAGTAATATCCAGAGGGATGAGTCTAACATCACATTTTCCATTCACTTGACTCAGTATTCGGCTTTTGAGCTGCTAACAAGGTCACAGCTGGTTGCTCCTGTTGCTCATTCTCATCACCCCCAGCCTCTCGCTGTTCAGGATATAATCCTCCCTCTTTTCTATCTGTCTATCTCTAACCTGCACTGTTGACTCTTCCATGCAGGCAGACGTGCAGCAAGCATACACACACAACACACACACACACACACACATATGCTGTTTCTATCTTGTTCTCATCAGGGGCTTTGAAGTCCTACCTACGGGAGCTTCCGGAGCCACTAATGACCTTTGAACTCTATGATGAATGGATCCAGGCATCAAAGTCAGTATCTCTTTAATTAAATAGCAACCAATGTGTTTCTCATTATATCGCTGGCGATAGTGGGCTTTTCTGTCAAAACTTAGCGCCACCATTTCTGCTTTACTCTTGATTCCTCCCGCTACCTTTAACACACACATATTCAGTCCTTTTGCGCAAGTGTGAAGTTAAGTTTTTTGTCATTTTGCAGTATTCAAGATCAGGACAAGAGGGTTCAGGCTCTCCTCGCCGCCTGTGAGAAACTCCCCCCGGCCAACAGCAACAACTTTAAGTAAGTCGCTGTCCCTCCCCTGAGTTTTCCTTCCCTCCTTCCTTGGATCGCTCCCTCCCTTCCTCTCTCCTTTTGCAGCCGTCCTCGCTTTGCTCGGCGACAGGCTGTGACTGAGAGGCGAGACTTTCAATCCCATTCTCAGCCACCTTTCACCTCCCAACGTCTCCCTGCTCTCTTTACATCGACAGTGTCACTGAACTGAAGAAAAGTCCATCTCCGCTACCATGTGGTCAGAATAGTGTGCTTTCAATCTTGAAGGCGCCATGCACTTCCTCCAGGAAAAAAAAGAAAAAAGAATACTTAAGTGTGAAAAAGGGGGTTTTTTTTGTAGAAAGGAGCCATGGCGTATGTGTTTCCCCCAGCCACCACTGGATTAAGGAGAGCATTGGATATTTCTTGAGGGGCTTGTCATATGATCAAAAGAGAAAGGAGGACAGGCGATGCAAGGGGAGAATGTGAGAAAGAGAGAGAGAGAGCGACAGACAGACAGTGAGAGAAAGAGAGAGAGAGAGTGAGAGAAATCAAAAGAGCGAGATGCTGCAGCACTTGTCAATGTCATCATTGAATCGTGCAAATAAGGCTTATTTTTAGCCCGTCCTGGTCTGTGAAAACCTGTCAGACCTGTCCCGATGATCGCTGCTCGCTGGAATGAGCCGCCTGATGTTCACTCAGCTGCAGTTCAAATCAGGATGAGTCACTCCAGTCCAAATGCTTTCTGCAAGCCATGAACACCCAGTAGCCTGCTTTAATTTATCAGAGCCCCTTTGACGCCGGAAAACAGTTCATCGCAGGGTTGCATTTATGTAGCGCTTTTCTAGTTGCAACAGCTACTCAAAGTGCTTTACAATCAATGAATGCCTCACATCCACCACACACACACGCACGCACACACACGCACACACACGCACACACACGCACACACATGCATCGACGGTGGTGTCGGCCATGCAAGGCACCAAGCAGCTCATCGGGAGCAGTTAGGTGACTTGCTCAGACACCTCGACATTTTTGCAAGGAGGAGACGGGGATTGAACCGGCACCCCTCCAGTGACCAGATGACCTGCTGTACCCTCCTGAGTCACTGTTGCCCCAGCAATATCTTGCTAGTAGCACAGTGATATTGCTAAAATAGCATTAGCCGTTTCAGCTTTAAAAATTTTATTTACCAATGAAAATGGGGATCTGTAATCTAAATAGCAGCTACGTTTACTTTTCAGTCTCTTCATTTGATTAATTTTTCTTAATCTCAACAGGTATTTGATCAAATTCCTTGCCAAGCTGACTGAGTACCAGGATGCGAATAAGATGACACCTGGAAATATTGCCATAGTCCTGGGCCCCAATCTGCTTTGGATGCACAATGAAGGGTAGGACCAGAGGCATATTTCTACAAGTATCGGTACTATTACCTATCTATTTTATCTTCTAGTTATAGTACAATTTTAGACAAGACACCAGATTGTATGTTTGATTTATTTTCCTATCATTTATAATGATTGCAAAAAAAAGAAAGAAGTGCACATGGAATCAAGGGTAGATTATGTTAAAATTAATAAAAGCCAACATAAAAGTTCATTGGTATGACTGGTCAAGTTGTGCAAGAAAGGCTTTTTAACATTTGCACATAAAAGACTGCCTCAGGCTCATTCCTTAGAAATTTATATTTCAGGAATTCAGCTTAGTCAGCGAGACTTAAAACGAGCCCATAGATGAGATTTCTCGATTTCCAACAGTCATTTAATATCACATAAACAGGTGTGTAGGATTATGGCCTCTAATCATGTATCAAAAAGAAATAAATGACAATTCATATAAGTAAAAAGATGTAATATTGACAGAAAAGTAATGGATTTGATCATTCAGGGACTAATAATTAGTGCATTTTATCTTCTAGATAACTTGTCACTTTGATACTGCTTACTGTGATGCTGAAATGTCTTTCTGATGATGTATTTGAGGCTGAAAACACAAGTAAACTGAGTTCTGTAAATAAAGAGGAAAGAAACTGATAAGATTGATGTATCCTCCATCTGCGCCCCTGCAGGCAACAACTAGTTAGGTCAAGGGTCAAAGTCTCAGTCCACAGAAATTATTCATAGAAAAAGCAAAAATAATTCACGTATCTAAACAGCTGCCAGCGGTATTAGGTGCAACTAGAGGTGTGGGAGAGACAGAGATGTGTGAAATATTTCTTGAAAAATTCTTGCATTTTATCATTTTATCTTTGCTATTTTTGTCTACTGTCATGTGGATTCCACTGTTGAGACTGCATGCGACACCATTCCCCTTGCTATTGGACCCTATTCACAAGTACTGCTGGTTTAACATGTAAAAAATTGTGCTTTTTAAAGCATCTGCTTTTTCAATGAGTTCGACTGAAAGCACCAAAGAGTGGATCTATTTGTCTACTGGGAACCTCTCATTCCGACTGTCTCCTTTTTTAAACACACCATCGACATACTTGACACTACTACTAAGAGCTAAGCCTGTTTGTCATGCCCAGAAAACCAACCGATTCAAGTTAAAATTACTTCGACCTGAAGTAAGAAAATGCTTTGCTTCAAACGTATATCCAATAGTGGCATAATAACAGCTGGAGCTCATAACTAATGCTCCCCAAAGGCTCCGGGCCTCCATGCAGAGTTCAGCTGGACTGCAGGATGCAACAGTACTCATTACCAATGGACACGGATAATGGAGCCAGAAGGGAAAGGGGGGAAAAAGACTAAACCTTGCGTGTAAATCTTAAAGCTCTTTATCACTCCTCAACTTTTAATTATCATGTTAATGGACTGCTTTTCAAATGGTTTTAAATTTCAAACTTTAATTCTTTTTTTAATACCACCAAATTTATTATGCACAGTTTCAGTTTTAATTCCTATAATCCTGCCAGCTATTTTTTAGTCTCAGCCCCATTATGATTCCTCTCCTCTCTCTCCATCTGTCTTTCTCTCTGTCTGTCTATCTCTCTACCTCTCTCTCTCTCCCGCTCTCTGTCTGTCTCGCTCTCTCTCTGTCTATCTCTTTCCACCTCTCTCTCCCGCTCTTTCTCTCTCCTCTCTGTTTGTCTGTCTGCCTGTCTGTCTGTCTCTGTTTATCTCTCCCCCTCTCTCTCTCTGTCTGTGTCTCTCTGTCTCTCGCTCTGTCTATCTCTCCCTCTCTGCCTGTCTCTCCTGTCTATCTGTCTCTGTCTATCTCTGTCTGTCTGTCTGTCTGTCACTCTCCCTCTGTCTGTCTGTCCATTTCTCTCCCTCTCTCTGACTGTCTCTCTCACTCTCTTTCTGTCTTTCTCCCTCTCTCTCTGTGTCTGTCTCTGTCTGTCTCTCTCTGTCTGTCTGTCTCTCTCTGTCTGTCTGTTTGTCTGTCTGTCTGTCTGTCTGTCTGTCTGTCTGTCTCTCTTGCGCTCTCTGCTTTTCTGTTGCCTTTCACTGCAGTAACATCACAGAGATGATGACGACTGTATCGCTGCAGATTGTGGGCATCATTGAGCCCATCATCCAGCATGCTGACTGGTTCTTCCCTGGAGGTGAGCAAAGAAGATACCCCGTCTACTTTTCTGCCAGACCCTCACCTCCTTGCTCATATATTAAGACTTGATGTTGCACTTGTTTCATGTCCTCACGTCACCCTCTCCTTCATAGACTTCTCTGTTCCTTCACAATGCTACAATGACAATGCTTAGCCTCGTTTGGATGACAAATCATAGGAAAAGAAATAGGAGGTATTTGAAGATATTTGAAACCAGCTGTTTAAGAATGAAAGAATATAACTTGCTTGACGCATTTGTCGGCTCCATGGTGATGGAGAGAGCTGAGCCCTACAGAGAGTATGCGACGGATAACTGAAGGAATTGGAAGACTCTCGGACAAATGAGATGAATCTGAACTGGGAGAGAATGAGAATGAGATCAATCCCCTGCCTATCAAGCATATTGCCTTTCTCCAACAACACACACAGCAGTCACCTCTCCCTGAAACTCTTGATTGTAGTAGTCAGTCACCAAACCAGTGTCTGTACAACAGCAGGATTCGTTTTTGTTTAATTGGATCAGTTTGTGAATAAAGCCATGTGAATAAAACTACATGGATAGCAACTGCGAAGTTTCCGCAGTTGCAGATTACCACAGCAATTTGTTTTTTTTACATTGAGCAAGATTCTAGTAAAGAAATAATTATTTCAAATAATGCTGGGTGTTATAGAAATATAATCACAATAATCATAGGGAATTTTACATGATATCGATATACAACATCAGATCAGCATACATATGCAAAATACCATGTTTATGAATCCAGCTGAGGTTCGTCACATTGAACTGTCTGGTAATGCAAAATATAATATCTAACCAAAGCTAGTTTTCAAATACGCCCTCAAATATTTCAGACCTCATTTGTGAGATTTTTTTTGATAACAGCTTCTCGTTGTCATTAATTTTGACAACAAAATAAAGAATCGCAGTATGACAATATCTGAAATTCATCCTAAAGACAACAATTGACAATATTGAATTATAACCCAGCCCTAATTTTAAGAACCCCCCCCCCTCTAAAAAAAGAAACAAGTGAATCCATCACACATCATCAGCCTTTTTTCCCTCCATCTCTCGCAGAGATCGAGTTTAACGTCACGGGGAACTACGGGAGTCCGGTCCACACCAACCACAATGCCAACTACAGCTCCATGCCCTCGCCGGATATGGAGCAGACAGACCGCAGGCAGAGTGACCAGTGCCGACGGCCTCTCAGCGTTGCCACAGACAACATGATGCTTGAGTTTTATAAGAAGGATGGGTATGAGCCAAGTTTCTGTCCTTGGGTTGGATGGGGTGAACACATACCAGATCACTTTAAACTAGACGTAGTCTCAGTTTGGTCATCCCACCTGAAAATCACACAGATGGGGAGGATCAAATTTGAAACGGCTTGGAATGCAAATACCTCGCAATATAACTCACAGTTTATTAAAGCCACAATCCTGAAGATTTATGCTTTTGTTTAACTTACTGACACATCCAGTGATGGCGACTATGGAGCTGTTGTAACAAGTCAAGTCAATTCAATTCAATTCAATTTTATTTGTATAGCCCGATATCACAAATCACAACTTTCCCACTTTAAAACAGCAAACACGGGTGAATCTGAGTTTTAGTCGTTGAAGTCATAGTATCTGTCATTGAAGGTGTTCTACAAACTTAATCTGCTATATGTAAAACACTATAGAGTGCATAATTTTTTCCAGGGAAAGTCCTACATGGCAGGAACTGTTAAAATGAGCGACTACGAAAGTGTACATGTTAGGAGGCATCAAAACTGAACTTTGGCGTTTTAATCTTCAGGATTGGAGCTTTATGATACTTAGCATAGCCCTCCACTGACAGAGTGGTGCCATCTTTTTAGGTTTTACCCACTGTCGTTTAACTTTTGTTTTTCTTTGAAAGCTGCTAGAAAGCGGCATCCGGGTAGCATAGCAGTTTATTCCGTTGCCTATCAACATGGGGATCGCCAGTTCGAATCCCCATGTTACGTCCGGCTTGGTCAGTCATCCCTACAGACACAGTTGGCCATGTCTGCGGGTTGGAAGCCGGATATGGGTATGTGTCCTGGTCGCTGCTGTCCTCTGGTCAGTCTGGGTGCCTGTTTGGTGGGGAGGGGGACTGGCGGGGATAGCATGATCCTCCCATGTGCTACATCCCCCTGGCAAAACTCCTCACTGTCAGGTGAAAAGAAGCGGCTGGCCACTCCACATGTATCGGAGGAGGCATGTGGAAGTCTGCAGCCCTCCCCGGATCGGCAGAGGGGGTGGAGCAGTTACCAGGACAGCTCGGAAGAGTCAAGTCAAGTCAAGTCAAATTTTATTTGTATAGCTCAATATCACAAATTACAAATTTGCCTCAAGGAGCTTTACAGCAACACAATTGGCCACAATTGGCTGGATACAATTGGGGAGGAAAAGGGGGAAAATTACAACAAATAAATGAATAAATGAAGCTGCTATAAAGAAGTATTTCAATGATTACTTCAGTCTCAGTTTAATTTTGATGTCTCTATATGACCGACATTGAAACCACCAGCAAAAAAAATTAGTATCGCTCTATATGACTCTAAATGCTTGTCTTCAGGTCGGATTCCCCATGAAATCTGAAGAAATAATCTATGGCATGTAGACGGGGTACATATCCATAATTAGATATACATTACCTCATTGCTGTATAGCTCGTAAATGCGGATTTTTTTGCGTTGAGAAGCGAACAGTACAACTTCGGACCACAGGGGGCGCACTACATCAACAAAAAAACCAAAACCCCTTGTAGCGGCTTTAACTCTTTACAACACTTTGGAATAGGACAAATCATTACTTATAGTTTATATTCTGTTTTTTTGTTTTTTCTCAGACTCTGTTATAGCGGTGTGGTTTCACACTGTTGGCTGGGGCAGCTATTGTAAAACTCACAGTGCATGTCCATCATAACCGATATCCCCCTATTTATGGAAACACTATGGCCGACCCCCTCCCACCATCATGTCAGCATGCTTGGGAATGAATCAACAGTCTTTCTCCTGTGGTTTCCTGCCTTTGTAATGCACGCCTGCCTTTCCTCATTCTAACTAGCATCTTCCATGTTTTCCATCATAATGAATAAATTCAGCAGACCATATTAACTGTTCACTAATTGGTGATGGATGTGCGGTTCACCGGTCCCATTGACCCATGTCACCTTTCAATTTCATAGCAATAAAATAACAAAATTTATTTAAAGGCACCCAATATATCTTATCTTCACCTCAATTAGACACATTTATGGTTAATAGTTGTTTTTCACAGCTGGTCATTTTCACTCAAACAGAACATAAGGGTTCAAATTTTAGGCTTAAAACCCCCCTCCAACAAAATAGTTGGGCTGATGTTGTAAGCTGTGAGTTTATTCTAGACAAAGGCAGAAAGTGACACACAATGCAGCTGACTACTTGTTGACAGGGTTATGTCTGTGAGCTGTGTGTGAAGGAAGATAAAATGCCCCTTTGTTCATGGCAGTCTCATCGCAGAATGAAGTCAGGGACGGGTTCAGTTTCCCTATCTGAGGGGACAGGAAGGATATCACATCCCACTTTATCTACCTGCCTTCAAGCTTTTTAGGAAGCCTGGTGGGCTGAAATGGAGAAAGAGTGGGCTGAAGCAGAAAAAGAGAGAGAGAAAGAGAGAGAAAGAAATCGAATGAGCACAGAGAAATGAAGGGTACATACAGATGAAGTTTAGTCTGTGAAATGACAAATCTGGTGCTCCTGATGCCGTGAAGGAAGATTAGTTAAAACACTTTATCTCGCTCTCTCTCTCTCTCTCTCATTCGGTCCCTCCTTTGTATTATCAGGCCCTGCTGGTAGTCTGAGCGCTGCAGTCCCTGGACTACATAAGCCCAGCTAATTAAAGCTGGCCAAGCCTGTGTTGGGCCCAATCAATAGAGCTTTGGCTTTCATTAGAAACACGCCTCTTCAGAACCAGCTTGCTCTGGACGAGGAGATGTCCCCTCTTCTATAGGAGCTCAGACTGTAGGAGAGCGCTAACTTTTTCCAGATATATTAGAATTAGTCACAGGCAAGCAACCTAAGGTGATGTGTACAGGACTTTTACCTTTTTTTTCAGTGCACATATCTCATGTTGGGCATGTCATGCATACATTTAAAGAATTTATGAACCATTAAAAACCAAAATGGGCAGTTCTTCACAGTCTCAGGAATCAGGAATCAGGAACGCTTTGTAATTTCACTTCATGCACTTGAGTACATGAAATGAAATGAAATGAAATGCCGTTTCCCCCAGCTCACAGCAGTGCAACACAAAGACAAAAACACATCCAAAAACTACAAGAACACACATATCCAAACTAACACACACACACACACACATATATATATGTGTGTGTGTGTGTGTGTGTGTGTGTGTGTGTGTGTGTGTGTGTGTGTGTATAAAAAAATGTATATAAAATCCAGTGAGTCAAGTAAATTCTTTATGAGACAGTAGAAGCCTGTTTCATGTCATAAGCAATCATCAGCTGTCAACAGTTGACAGCTGATGGACAGCTGATGATTGCTTATGGCACGAAACAGGCTTGTACTGTCTCATAAAGAATTTACTTGACTCACTGGATTATATATATATATATAATCCAATGAGTCAAGTAAATATATATATATATAGAACATGTTCTTTCCCATGTAGCTTTATTGACAGCTGATGATTGCTTATGGCATGAAACAGGCTTAGTACTGTCCATCTGTCCATTAAAGAATTACTTGAATCACTGGATTATTTTGCTCCTTGTTTGTTGAGCACTTTCCCACCGTTGAGTGTTTCATTTAACGAAGTTTTATATATATATAGATGTAGGAAAAAAAACGTTTAATACATAGCAGTACATGCTTGTTTCGTGCGTCGCACAAGAATTGATAGAAATTCCCATGAAAAAAATGTTTTAAGTATGTAGTTCTTTGTGTGCAAGAATTAAAGATTTTGCGCATGCACTTTCTCTCACTCTCTCGCTGATGCGTGCACGATGCAGGAAACAGGCGTGTACTGCTATGTATTAAAACTTTTTTTCCTGCATCTGTATTGATATTCTGCTCCTCATTAGTTGAGCACTTATAACAACACCATTGATGGTTTCGGGGGAAAAAACGCTATATATATATATATATATACACTACCGTTCAAAAGTTTGGGATCACCCAAACAATTTTGTGTTTTCCATGAAAAGTCACACTTATTCACCACCATATGTTGTGAAATGAATAGAAAATAGAGTCAAGACATTGACAAGGTTAGAAATAATGATTTGTATTTGAAATAAGATTTTTTTTACATCAAACTTTGCTTTCGTCAAAGAATCCTCCATTTGCAGCAATTACAGCATTGCAGACCTTTGGCATTCTAGCTGTTAATTTGTTGAGGTAATCTGGAGAAATTGCACCCCACGCTTCCAGAAGCAGCTCCCACAAGTTGGATTGGTTGGATGGGCACTTCTTTGAGCAGATTGAGTTTCTGGAGCATCACATTTGTGGGGTCAATTAAACGCTCAAAATGGCCAGAAAAAGAGAACTTTCATCTGAAACTCGACAGTCTATTCTTGTTCTTAGAAATGAAGGCTATTCCATGCGAGAAATTGCTAAGAAATTGAAGATTTCCTACACCGGTGTGTACTACTCCCTTCAGAGGACAGCACAAACAGGCTCTAACAGGTACTATTTAATGAAGATGCCAGTTGGGGACCTGTGAGGCGTCTGTTTCTCAAACTAGAGACTCTAATGTACTTATCTTCTTGCTCAGTTGTGCAACGCGGCCTCCCACTTCTTTTTCTACTCTGGTTAGAGCCTGTTTGTGCTGTCCTCTGAAGGGAGTAGTACACACCGGTGTAGGAAATCTTCAATTTCTTAGCAATTTCTCGCATGGAATAGCCTTCATTTCTAAGAACAAGAATAGACTGTCGAGTTTCAGATGAAAGTTCTCTTTTTCTGGCCATTTTGAGCGTTTAATTGACCCCACAAATGTGTTGCTCCAGAAACTCAATCTGCTCAAAGAAGTGCCCATCCAACCAATCCAACTTGTGGGAGCTGCTTCTGGAAGCGTGGGGTGCAATTTCTCCAGATTACCTCAACAAATTAACAGCTAGAATGCCAAAGGTCTGCAATGCTGTAATTGCTGCAAATGGAGGATTCTTTGACGAAAGCAAAGTTTGATGTAAAAAAAATCTTATTTCAAATACAAATAATTATTTCTAACCTTGTCAATGTCTTGACTCTATTTTCTATTCATTTCACAACATATGGTGGTGAATAAGTGTGACTTTTCATGGAAAACACAAAATTGTTTGGGTGATCCCAAACTTTTGAACGGTAGTGTATATATAGGGAAAATGCTCAACAAATAAGGAGCAAAATAATCCACAAATCTGGATTATATATATATATATATATATATATATATATATGTGTGTGTGTGTGTGTGTGTTTGTGTGTGTGTGTGTGTGTGTATATAATCTATAGCCGCTCCTCATTAGTTGAGCACTTAAAACAACACCATTGAAGGTTTTGGAAAAAAACGCGATATATACACACACACACACACACACACACACATACATACACACACACATACACACACACACACACACACACACACACACACACACACACACACATATATATATATATATATATATACATGTGTTAGAAAAAATATTCAGAAAAGGAAAAGGAGCGGTCCGCGGTGGCGTAGCGGTCTAAGCATCGGCTCTGTGTCGATGCAGTTGCCCACTGGGGACTGGGGTTCGCGCCCCGGTCTCGTCAGATCCGACTATGGCCGGACTCGACGAAGCAGCGATCATTGGCAACGCTGTCTTCGGGAGGGGGGCGGAGTCGGCTTGTGTTCGTCACGTGAATGCGTCTCTGTGTGTGTCGGAAAAACAGTGGTTCGGCTTGGAGTCGCCTTGTCACGAAAGTGGCGAGGCGGTCTCCTTCGAGACTGCCGGCCGGAGAGATGCAGTTGGCGAACGCATACAGTGCGAGGGTGGGTGTTTGAATTAAAATAGGGATCGATTGGCCACTAAATTGGGAGAAAAAAGGGAAAAATCAGAAATAAATTTATAAAAAAAGAAAAGGAAAAGGAGGAAAAGGAAAATTAGACCCAAATAATATCACTTGATTATTGCATAATTGCAAATGAACAAAAAGTTGTTTTGTTTTTTTTTGTTCGAGTCATTAATGCTGGTGATGACAGCAAATTCCCGGGCTAGCTCAAGTTTGAGGGTTGACTTATGTTGGTGTGTGTTGTGAAAATGATAATGATGCAGCCAAACTCTAGCCTTAGGGATTTCAGACACTTGCCATCAGATCTGGTTGATAGCTATGAGTATTGCCCTCCATGCAAAAGTGACAGGAAAGGATAATTTACCCATTAAGTCTGGACAGAGAAAGGCAAGTCAGAATACACATAATAATGAAAAAGGCATATTATTCCTCTCAAAGAAGCTTGATCAGAAAGGTTTGGTTTGGGCAGCACCTTTGCTTCTCAATTAATTCAGGACACCCTGTTGTATGAGTCTACCATCACCACCAGCAAGTAAAGTAGTAAAATTCAATCCCCAGTAAGTCTGATAGCCCTTTAAAGATCGTCTCTTCCTTTGAAGGATAAAATATCAGCATGCTGCATACAAGTCAAATGCATCTCAGCACTGCAAATAACCGAACATAAGAATCACTCCAGTGCAGCCGCATGAAACCTTGTACATATATTTGTCTTGGAGTTGGGGTGGGAGAGGGATTTTCACATATCTGAGGGGGAGATTTCAACCTAATTAGCACTAAATGGAGCAATAATTTGCTCCCTGGGTTTGGCATACTTGGAGAGCACCTCAGGGGAGGCACATTTCACCCCTCAAATCTCTCTCCTCATTACACACGGCATGACTCGCATCCCTCACAACCCCCCGCCAGGCCAGCATTTGTATTCCACCCTGCTGCTGCACCATCTTGGCTCGCTTCTCCAACCTGTGACCTGCCAAGCTCTCACCATGGCTTTTGATAATGGTGCTGTCTATTGGCTAGGGGAGACCCATTCCCGTGATCTTTACTCTTGTCCTTACTGTGCTTGTCTCTGTTCTAACAATGCAGCATTAGGAAGATACAAAGGTACTGTACTGATATCTTTCCCCTCTTGTCATCTCCTCATCGGCCGCTCGTGGTTTATTTGTCTCAGCCTCATGTTGAAAGGAACCCTATCTCTCATTTGTCATCTGTCTGTTAAGTGTCTGTCTATTCAGGTCTACCCACTGGTTCCACTGACTCACTTGGACTCCTATAGTTCAATGTCGCCAACAGATTGGGGTGACAGGTTGATACCAAATGGCTGTTGTCAGGTCCCTGTGTGAACAAAGCGAACCCTTCTCTGTGTTTTCTCAAGTATGGTCTTTGCAGTGTCTGTCACTGGATGGACTTGTTTTGACAAAAGAGAGTAGAATCAACAAACTGTCATGTACTAATCTCTTGGGGTTTTTTTTAAGTTAGAGACCAGTCTCATTTATAGTTATCAAAACATGATTCTTGATTATTTTATTTTTTTTGTGATATTAAAATGTTTCTGTGGCCTTGGAGGTGCTATTTTCATGCAAAACTGAACAAAGTCCTTGGGGTGAATACATTTGCTAATACATGTTAAGTCTTTGCCACACTGTCCTTGGGTTTCAATAGACTTTTTTCCACAAACATAGCCGACATACTTGGTCAGTTCTCCCTATTGGCCACAATATTAAAAAGCCAGCTTTACGTCACCTTCGATTCTGTCTATAATCGCCTATTTTGTGTTTCAACATAAGGTATAGCACAATGCAGCTGTTGTCATCAATGTACCTTTGTTTCTGTTTTAAGATAACTGCACAACTATATAAAAGTTCTTCTTCTCCTCCTCCTTCTTCTTCTTCTTCTTCTTCTTCTTCTTCTTCTTCTTCTTCTTCTTCTTCTTCTTCTTCTTCTTCCGGCTTGTTCCGTTTTCCAGGGGTCACCACAACGGATTTTATAGTTTATTTTATATAAAAGTGATCTGATTGAGGATCACAAAATGCTAGCAACCCTGAAAATGCTGTTAGCCTTGGTTAGCCAATTAGCATTTTGTGGCGACAGAAAGGTGCTAGAAAGTTTGACTTTTCAACATTGCAGACAATGGGGCAAACTGACCTTTACTAAGATGAATCGGAAGTACATCTGCTATGTTTGTGAGAAAGATTTATCAAAAGGGAACAAAACCATTCATCCCAATGTCACTCTAGTCACAGACAATTGTGAGGCCAAAGAATACATGAATATCACACGAAAACCTCATATATCACATGAATAAAATGGAATTGGCTTTTTATGTCGCATTAACTGTCTGGAAGACCTACCCGTGCCGTTGCAAGTTGTGGATGGTAAGTACAACCATACTAAGCTCTGAAGGAAAGAATAGGGTGATGGTGCCTAATCTAGTTCGTTAGTCTGTATTTGTAGAGTTCCGATAGAGAAGATTAGGACCGACGGACGCTGATCCCTAATCAGCAGCACACAAAGGTCAACCTCACCCTTGCATACTCTGTTCGGGGTTTAGAGAGCCTGAACACCCTGACCACACATCCTCCGCTCCTCGATTTGATTGGCTGTGCATCTTTGTCCCACTGCAGCATGGGGGTCAGGGTGATGGACACTTCTTGGGTGTCACGCAGGGGCTCGTCTTCCACACGTAAAACCTCCTCCACGCCACCGAGCGTGCAGCCCCCCGCCCCGCCCTCTGATGCTCTCATCCCTGAGCAGCCTGAGGAATTCTCTACGTCCCCCTCCCCCACCCCTCCTCCCGCTAGCAGTGACCGAGCCAGGTAAGGCTGTTGTGCCCCCGTTTCCCCCACCCCACCCCTACACACACACACACCCCCCCCGCTGCCTCTCCCTGTCCGTGTGCTGCGCCCCACAACTGACACCGAAACGGCGTTGTCTCTTGCTCTTTCCCACCGTTTTCTTGTCTGTGACACACCATTGGCACTTTAAAAATGTCTGCTCCCCTCACCCCTTCAACTCACCCCCACCCTCTCTCTGTGTGAGCCCCAGTGTTTCACATCTGTTGGCAGCATGCAAATACAAACTGCATTAACTTTGTGATTGTCTTTTAAGTTGTGGATGTCATTTTCTTTGTCATGGCTGGATCTGCAGAGTTCTTTGTAGTTTTGTTCACAGTTAGCATTCCAGCCCAGGTGGTTTCACATTATGTGCCACCCTGGCGGTTGCTTTTGAAGTGGGTTTACTGTAAGATTTTCATTACTTTTCTCCAGGTGGAGCTTTGTGCCCACAGAGCTTTATGGTGTAATTGAGAAAAGTTGAGTTGGTTGCATCCATAGTTTGGTAGAACTGGCTCAGTGCTGCATATGCATGTCTTTCATTTCTGTTTGCTATTAGTTCAGGCATCATTAACGGCATTACAGTCCATTGTCGCAAGGCACTGCAATGGATGAGGTGATTGACCCTTCTGTTTTATTTCATTTTTGTGTTATGGGAATGTTCTAGTAAAAAAAAAAAAACCTAAGGATTTTCATGATTTATTCTTTATTTTTGTTCCCCTTTTGTACACTTCCTCCTCGAGCCCCTACTTATCCTTTCAACACAACAGTGTCAAAGTTACTTTGCGCCTAATTTCACCCTTTGCGATGGAACGATGGTAAATGAGCACTCACAAAAGCGATCTATCCCGCTGGACTTGTCAAAGCTTTACCTATTGCTACTAATCACCATGTACACTGTAAAAGTAGCCCACATTTGAAGACAGGCTCAGTTTCCCATGAAACTACTTATATTTTTATCCTTGCAGCTCCGATGATGCGTCTTCCAATTGGTCGGACTCCTGTTATGCCTACCCCTCCCCAGAGGAAGAGAGGCCCCCTCCCCCTTATCCATCCTCTTCCTCATCCCCCTCCTCTTCCTCCTCCTCCTTCTACCCGTTCCCGCAGCACCATCTCTACACACGGGCACCTCTGTGTACGCGTCCTGTCGCTCCTGGTCCCGAGTCTGTGCCTCCCGGTCCATCCCCACCCCCCCACTGGTCCAGCTGCAGCCCTCCTCCACTTCCTCCCTTGTGCCCCTCCCCTCAGCAGCTTGATATCAACTCTAACCCCAAACCCAGCTCCCTGCATCTGCCCAAACAGTCCTCCCTGTCCGACGCTCCGCATGCGACCCCATCCGAAACTAACGCCTCCCCCCTTTACATCAAGACCCCACTCTTGCTAACTCGCCACGACCCGTCCCTGGGCTTCCCCCACTCCCTTAACACCCCCCTATCTGCTCCCTTTCCGTGGGCAGCCTGTGCCTGTAACCGTGAACGAGGAGCCAAGCTGAATAGGTAAATACTAAACCATAGTTTCTGACTCCTTCACTCCGCATACAATCTTCCAACAAAACACTCACGCATACGCACAGAGACACTTGCAGAGAGAGACACTGCAGAGACAGAGGGATACGGAGAGCCAAAGAGAAGAGTAAGCCGAGCTACTTCCAACAGCGGCAGCATCCTTATGTCCATCATTTATTCACTTGGGTTTAACCTGCAACTTACAACCAAGGTAATATCCTTCCATCATGGAAATAAATACTGCTGTGTCTGCTGCAGCATGTCATTATCAATTCCATCTTTAATTTTGTAGCCATAAATGCAATCCATAACTTTCCATGTTGCCAGGATATTCTGGAGCTGGTTGCCAGGCAACAAAGGAAATTTGAAGCTTTCATTGAATACCGTCATAAAAGATGGCGTTAATGAGTCATACCAGTGGGTCCAGTTGGTCCTGAATGGTAGAATACAACATTAGACCTTGAACATGAAAACCGAAGTATGACTAAGTGAAACAACACTAAAAGGGGGATTACACATCTATCAGCCAGATATTAAGACCAACGAGCCTTGTCGGCATTGCCCCACCCCAACTCTAAATCCCCCCAGCCTCAATCACCCATCCACGTCTCATCTGCTTCCTGTGGGCGGGGGTATTTGGAGCTGGGGCTGTCAGTCAGACGGTAGGATAAACTGGTTATATTTTTGACCTTCAATCCCTTGCTTCCATTGGCATTCTGGCCACACTATACCATAAAGGGCAAAAAAAAAAAATCCATTAAGCCATCAGTATTTGCTTGGGATTTTTTATCCGCTTCTGCTGCACTGCAATGTAGGCCATATGTCTGTGTGCAACAGCAGTCACTCAGATATTTTGACATTGAACTATGGGTGCATTTTAAGGTGTCATGAAATGTACAGAAATGTGGTTGACATATTAAGGTGGATTACGGTGGGGGAAGTGGGTAATTTGTTGTCAATTACGTGTATTCCTCTCCTCTTAACAGCACTCTGAAGAACAAGGAGTTGTCTCCGGTGATTGGACAGAAAGGCATCCAGGGAACAGCAGCCTCTAGTGGACAGTCACTGCACTCTGACCACAGTCCACACACGCTGCGAAGAGGTAATAACCTGTGTGTGTGTGTGTGTGTGTGTGTGTGTGTGTGTGTGTGTGTGTGTGTGTGTGTGTGTGTGTGTGTGTGTGTGTGTGTGTGTGTGTGTGTGTGTGTGTGTGTGTGTGTGTGTTTATTCTGCTGTGGTCATTTCAATCCACTACTGTGTAAAGTCTACCTCGGCTTTGACCGCCAGAGTATTTCACTCACCTCCAGATGAACCTCGGAGAGCCAAAAAAAAACAATGTTCAAAGAGATCCATCAACCCTGCAGATAATATTTGTTCCCCATGTAGCATATGTTGTGCATTATACGTTGACTTATACAGCTAGATTCATCTGTACTAAATAAAGGCCTGAAATGGTGCCTTAATTAATGGTGCATTTTCATACTTGAAAATGGTGGGTAGACATAAGCAAGTGCATGCATGCCTGCCTGTGTGTATACATGTGTGCGCATAGGTGTGAGTTTCTGTCTGTGTATGCGCATCCATTGAGTGTGTGTGTGAGTGTATGTGTGTGAAAGTGTTACCTCTCAAAACTAACATTGTAAACCTCCTCTCTTTTTTGTGGTCTCTCTGTAGCTAAGAAGCTGGCCCCGATCCCACCAAAAGGGCCTTACTCCCAGACAGGGGCCATGTCCGACCAGTCAACGGGTCAACCATCTCCAGTCAGCCTGTCACCCACCCCACCCAGCACCCCTTCCCCATACGGCTTCAGTTATCCCCAGGGGTATGCCACTATCGGCTCCCCAGGACAAATCCAGATGGCCACTACACCGTCTCTCTCCTCTCCACCCTCGCTGGCTGGGACACTCACCAAGGCCAGGCCAACACCCAAGCCTCCTCGACAGAGGCCCAACTTGCCCCCTCCCCAGCCCCCGACCACACCCAGCAGTTGCCCCCAGCCTATTGAACATTCCTCTGGCCTTCTGGATGGACTGTCTCCTGGAGAGAGCATGTCCACAGGTAAGAGGCTACATGTTGCTATTGCTGCTGCTGGTTACACAACATAACCAAATCTGCCACTTGTACTACTGAGTAGATTTACAGTGTAGTAGAGCTATGTGAGTAATGTAAACATAAACACAAGCACTTCCACAACTTCCTTCACCTTTTTCCATCATTTTCACTGACTTTCAAATTTTGATTGTACTTCTTCAGTTACAGAAAGTCAAGAGAAATGTTTTAACACAGCACAGTGCATACCTTTTAATATGCTCAAGTCAGACAAACAGACAGACAGACCGACAGACAGACAGACAGACAGACAGACAGACAGACAGACAGACAGACAGACAGACAGACAGACAGACAGACAGACAAACAGACAGACAGACAAGACACATACATACAATAAATATATGCGTATAGTAAATATCTTTATTGGTTTGTATTGGTTGTTGTTTATCTATTTTTTTTACTGCGTTAATATCACTGGTAGGTTCTAACATCTATCTCTGATTCTGTTCTCTATTTTTCCCTCTTGTGGATCGCTGTTATTGTCTGACCCACAGCGGTATGAGGCGAGAGGTTCAGTGTGATTCTGTTTTGTGAGAGGGACTTGTAGGGTAAGCAGGAGCTCCCGTATCAAAAGTTCCACGTACCCCACCCCACCAACCCCTCTGCCATTGTGACTAAATGTCACCTCAGCTCACATGCTCAGAAGAGGGCAAATATTCTCATAGATGCAGATTTTGGATCAGTTTTGCAATTCCCCGCTAATGGCTGCACTCTCAGAAAGAAGGTAAACTTCTGTCAATGGGGATGGTGTTTTCTTGAAGTAGTGGGCAGTTTTTCAGCTTTAGTACTTCTGTTATTTGTTTAATTCCATCAGTGGCAAGGTAGAGAGACACACAAAGGCCTGAAAGCTCTGGCTGAATTCAATCTGATTTCTGATGTGGCGGTCTGAACCACTCGTCTATCCCTGGGCACATTACAGTCTCCAGAAACTAAAGGTATGAAGTGGGCCCTCTCTTGATAGTGTAAAGGTTAGCGAAAGGAAATGGAGAAGCTGATCCATAGTCGGTGCTCAATTGCAACCTCCCTCCAAAGCTGCTCATATATACACTGATGAGCCAAAACATAATGACCGACTGCCTAATATGCCATTGGTCCTCCGTGTGCCGCCAAAACAGCTCTGACCCGCTGAGGCATGGACTCTACAAGACCCCTGAAGGTGTCCTGTGGTATCTGGCACCAACAAATTAGCAGCAGATCCTTCAAGTCCTGTAAGTTGTGAGGTGGAGCCGCCATGGATCGGACTTGTCGGTCCAGCACATCCCACAGATGCTCAATCGGATTGAGATCTGGAGAATTTGGAGGCCAGGGCAACACCTTGAACACTTCATCATGTCCCTCAAACCATTCCTGAACCATAATAATTATAGCTTAATTTATACAGCACTTTTCTTAACAGTATAGATAAATAAAAACAAATATCAAACATTTCCAAAAGCTTACACAAAGAGAAAAGTTAAGAAGACATTTAAAAGAAGCTAGAGACTTAGTGTGTCTGGGTTTAGTAGGAAGAGAGTTCCATGGTGGGGGGGCTCTAACAATGAAACCCCAATCACCCTTTGTGACAAACCATTACCTGGGAATAACCAGCAGGGCTCCATCTGCAAATCTTGGTCGAGAGGGTGCATACCAGGTCAATAAATCAGAGATTTGTTTAGGAACAAGACCTTTTAAGGCCTAAAAAGTGAGAAATAAGGGTGTCCAGGTAGCGTAGTGGTCTATTCCATTGCCTACCAACACGGGGATTGCCGGTTTGAATCCCCGTGTTACCTCCGGCTTGGCCGGGTGTCCCTACAGACACAATTGGTGTGTCTGTGGGTGGGAAGCTGGATGTGGGTATGTGTCCTGGTCGCGGCCCTAGCGCCTCCTCTGGTCAGTCAGGGTGCCTGTTCAGGGGGAGGGGGAATTTAGGGGAATAGTGTGAGCCTCCCACCAGTTACGTCCCCCTGGTGAAACTCGTCACTGTCAGGTGAAAAGAAGTGGCTGGCGACTCCACATGTATCGGAGGGAGCATGTGGTAGTCTGCAGCCCTCCCCAGATCGGCAGAGGGGGGTGGAGCAGCGACTGGGACAGCTCAGAAAAATAGGGTAATTGGCCAAGTACATTTGGGAGAAAAAGGGGGTGAAAAAAAGTGAAGATAAAATGTTAAAATCAATTCGAAATCTAACAAGGACCCAGTTTAGGGGGGCAAGCACAGGGGGATATGATCATGCCTCTGTTCTGGTAATGAGTTGAAGCAGCAGCATTTTATTCCAAATGCAGACGGTGGAGGGAACCCTGTGGGAACCTGAGTAAAGTGTGTTGCAAAAATCAAGCTGAGAATAGATGATAAAAATGGTAAAACATAATGATTTTGAATAACCTGGCCAAGAGGTAGCATGCATATAGAAAACAGAAGGGGGCTAAGAACTGAGCCTTGAGGGACACCACAACTCACCTGTGCCATTGAGGAAGTACATTTATCCAGAACAGAAAACGTTCTGTTGGAGAGATATTAGTGTAATTAACTAAGAGTCGAGCCCTTGATGCCTACCCAGGTCTCCAAGAGATGTAAGAGGATACTGTGATCAACTGTGTAAAGGCAGCACTTAAGTCTTAAAGAATTAAAATCCAGTAATCACCTCTTTCTGCAGTCAGCAGTAGGTCATTAATAACCTTAACTAGAGCTGTCTCGGTACAATGAAGTGCTATAAAACTAGACTGGAAACTGTTAAAAACACTATTACACACTATAATAATGTGTGTGCAGTGTGGCAGAGTGCATTATCCTGCTGAATCAGGCCACTGCCATCAGGGAATACCATTGCCATGAAGGGGTGTACCTGGTCTGCAATGATGTTTAAGTTTGTGGCACATGTCAAATTGACATCCACATGAATGGTCAGACCCAGGGTTTCCCAGCAGAACATTACCGAGAGCGTCACACCCTCTCCACCGGCTTGTCGTCTTCCCACAGTGCATCCTGGTGCCATCACTTCCCCAGATAAACAGCGCACACATACATGGCCATCCACATGATCTAAAAGAAAATGGGTCTCATCAGACCAGGCCACCTTCTTCCACTGCTCCAAGGTCCAGTTCCAACATTCGCATGCCCACTGTAGGTGCTTTTGATGGTGGACAGGAGTCATCATGGGCACTCTGACCGGTTTGTGGCTACGCAGCAGGGTGCATGGCACTATGTGCACATTCCTCTCGTAACCATCATTAAGTTTTTCTGTGACTTGTGCCACAGTAGACCTTCTTTTGGTTTGGACCAGATGGGATAGCTTTCGTTGCCCTCGTGCATCAATGAGCCTTGGGCTCCCAACACCCTGCCACCAGTTTGTGGTTTTTCCCTACTTGAACCACTGTCAGTAGGTATTCACCACTGCTGACCAGGAGCACCCCATAAGCCTTGCTGTTTCAGAGATGCTCTGATCCAGTCATCTGGTCATAACAATTTGGCCCTTGTCAAAGTCACCCAGGTCTTTACTCCTGCCCATTTCGCCTGCATCCAACATGCTGACTATGAAAACTGATTGTTCGCTTATCATCTAATCTACCCAGACCTTGACATGTGCCCTTTTTGGAGATGATTAACTTTATTCGGTTAGCCTGTGAGTGGTCATAATGTTTTGGCTTATCAGTGTATATTTATATGTATATACTTTTGAC
This sequence comes from Lampris incognitus, assembly GCF_029633865.1. Classification (NCBI taxonomy): domain Eukaryota; kingdom Metazoa; phylum Chordata; class Actinopteri; order Lampriformes; family Lampridae; genus Lampris; species Lampris incognitus. The sequence continues at coordinate 21,603,022 of NC_079227.1, forward strand.
TATGTATATATCTATATAAAGTTGCTGTGTCCAGTCCACCACTAACCCATTTTGTCGTCCTTTTGCATGGTGGCTGAGACACAATGCATGGCTTACATGGACATCTCCGGCTGTCCTCTCAAAACAATCCAGGACGGATGCCATTTTGCTATCCTGGGAAGCTCCAACCTTTTTTTGTTGTTGTTTTGTTTAACCCTACAGGACTCCCACCCTTGCTCCAATGCCCCCTGGCTTACACAGTGACTGCCCCCCCACCCACCCCCACCCTCTTCACTCCGCATCCTTGTGCCTCATCCTCAACATGCACATATCTGATGTTGTTGCTAAATAAACACACTTGCTGCTCGAGTCTACAGTTGTTCCATCACAGACATTACACAGAGGATGTCAGCATTCAAATGGGATCCATGAAAAGATATTATGTTACGAGGATTAATTGTCAGATTATGTTAGTTACTGTATGAAAGAAACAAACTATATTCATTTTGGATTTCGGGGTTTTGGACCCTGATTTTAACCAGTATCTGTTGACTACCATTTGTTTTAGTTATTTTTATTGCATTTTGATCATGTCTCGAGATGGATCCAGGATTAGTATATTTTTCTATTCATATATGTCCCCACATATGCAAAACACTTGCAACAAGTATTTTGCAACATTCAGTATTAATGAAACCACATCTAGACCCATCCGTTCCGGTCAACAGAAATATTTTCATATGAATATTTTCACCCATATTAACAGTACAATCTCTGGCTTTTCTCTCTTACTTCTGCTCATCTCATCGGTATTTCTGCCCTGCCAGATTCTTTCTGCAACCTGGACATCCCTATCATTAACATGGAACTGGACGGTATTTTCGACGAGCCCCGTGTCGCCCCCTTCAGGAACTCAGTAACGGTTCTGGAGTCGACCTACAACAGGGCTGAGTCGGAGGAAGAGTCTGAGAGCACCGTGCTATGACATCAAGCCTTCCCATGTCCTCTGACAAAACACTATGCTACCACTGCACCGACCCCGCTCAATCCCATGATCCATTCGTTCAGCTTTGACCTCTCTTGCTGGCAGTGAAGGGTTTGATAGAGCTTCGACAGGGACTCCAGAGAGGCTCTCACCTATACTTGACTGAGGGGCTGATTTGTTAACAAAAAAGAAAAGTGAAAACGCAGATTCTTATTTATGGTCGCAACTAGGATTCAGTGAGGTGTTTGACTGAGAGGAACTTGACCAAGAGTTGATCAGACACACAGCACTGATGTTTTACGTTGGCTGAATCACTTGATTCAATCTGTGGTGCATTAAATGTTAGTCGACATGTTTTTATTTGCTTTATTTTATGTTTTGCCTTATTTGATTCACTTGCAACATTGCCTTTAACTTCACACAAAAGACTGGAAATGAGCTGCCACCGGGGGGGGGGGGGAGCACTCTTCTCTTACTGCGGCCTCCTTTCGGTGTGGTGTAAAAGGAGGATTGATGCGGTGCTGTCCATCTGTCCTGCCAACTCACAGGCTTCCTACTTTCTCTCACTGACACCATTTCTCTCTCTCTGATGTATCCTCGAGATCCCCCCTTATTCTCGAGGTAGGTTAAGGTGGAAAGTGGGAGGTAGGGGGTCAGGTTGGTGGGTTTAGAGGGGATACACTGGCTCACATGCCTGTCTGGAAAGTTGCAGTAACAACCCCTGTCCTCTGTCCCAACTGAGTGTTCACTGTGAGCGTGTCAGTGTGCAACGTGCTCTGCGAAGTGTGTGTTTTGTCAGTGTGTGATGTATTTTGGTAATTGTTCTGTATGATGTTGCACTCGTCATCGTTGTTTGGTATAAATGGGAATGCATGTTTCAGAGCTTAATTTAGACATATTACCAGGTTGCAAAGAGCTTACATACTCAAATCACATTTTCCACTGGTATATTTACATAGTATTCCATCAGGATATAAATCACTGAATATTTATTGTTTATACTGTATATTCTCAGAGTATATGATGAGTAGCACTATGAATAAAATATTTTGTAATTTCAATAGAACTTAAAAAGATACCCAGTCCCTCGTATAGAATGTACTCACTCCCATATGGGAGCTACTAAATCAATGGGATACATGGTTGACTATGAAGAATAAAAAATTAAGGGGCTCCTGCTTCCATTTGGAGGGGCCCCCAGAAAAGTGGAAAAATAGTTAGGCAACTAATTGGTTGAAAAAAATGAAAGACACCATGCCGTTTCAATATAGTGTACTTGTTTTTGCAGCAAGCAATGTCGCATGGGATTTTTCATTTTTCAATGTCAAGCAAAGACAGAGTAATAATATTAAATAATAAAAAGTGTGGCACCAAATCCAGAGTATGAACGGAACGTGCAGGGGCAGAACAAACCTCTATCTTTCTCTTTCTCTTTCTCTCACGCTCTCTCCCTCTCTTTCTCTCTTTCTCTCTCACTCTCTCTTGGTGGTTTTAGCTTTAATGTTGTGACTTCTTCCTTTCATGTTCCTGTCACCAGGGTGCTAACTCAGCTGTTTAAAAAAGGTGGGTTGGGAACGCTCTTTAGCATGAGAGTGTGCACATGCAAGTGGGATTTTTCCATTTAGTTTCTGCTTTTTGTTTTTCCATTCATGTGAGGTGTAGCGACATCATATCATATCATAGGAGAGAACCGGCAGAGCTCTCTCTCAGAGCACAACCTCGGAGAAAAATATGCTTTGGTTTGTCACAAGGTCATCGGTCGTGTGACAGAAAGGTATAACGCACACCTTTTTTTTGCTGACAGTGCAAAATGCAGTTTTAATCATCCTTCCATTTGAAGTGAGAGGAATAGCAAGCTATATATATATATATATATATATATATATATATATATATATATATATATATATATATCGACATTCAACCATACAGCTGACCTTTGAAAAAGCTTTCAAGGATGAGGGGACCAGACATTTTACAGCTGATGCATAAAGAAAAAACCAAAAAAATCAAAAACTTCTATCTTCAACGAGTCAGTGTTTCAGGAACGAAAAAACAAAACAAAACAGGTTGTTTTTTGTTTTTTTTAGATTGATAGCCATGTGAAAGTGTATCACTGAGTAGACTCCATGACATCTATAGACCTTCTGTCGAGGTGAGAACATAAAAACAATTTAAAATGGCGAAACAAAAATTTTTTTCCCCCTTTGCGGTGCTTTTTTGGTGTCGGTAGTGATTTATCTACCACGTGATGACATATCTAAATCTCCATGACCTCTCATTTTGCTGTGTGTCCTATTCATCATCTTCATATCGCCTGGAAGTCAATACGCTGCTCTACAAATGCGATAGTATTTACAGAACTGTTGAAAATACTGAATCCTCTGTGCATAAATGTATATAGTGACAGGGGAGAGGATTTAAGATATATTGAGAATTGTATGAAAAAATATAAATATTAATGAAAAAATATATATAGATATGTTTGTGTTGTTCTGGTCTTAGCACAACATAGCCAGATTTACACCAAACGAGAACACAGTGGGCTTTGCACAATTATTAGCAGCACATTTTATATGGTAGCTCTAACGGCACTGACAGAGATTCAAAGTCAAATCTATTTTATAGGATCACTAAATGTAAAATGCTTGGAGCTTAAAGATAAACTCTGTAAGGACACTGCCGCATCACAGACTCTTTAACAGCAGACATCAAATCTGCTGAGTCCCCCAGACCTGAGCGAGAACAGAGATGTATGACTGACATCCTCAGTAAATGCGAGCGCCCGTTGGCCTGACGACACAAGTGCCCTTTCGTCACGAGTTTCAACGCGGTGACGTGAGCACATTTAGACACGAGTCAAGAACAACCTATTTTTTCCCCCGAAGCAATAATCCAATACCGCAAAGACAATTCCAGGTTTAAGATGTTACCCATTTTAAATTAACTTACGAGAACAGGAAGTACGTGAGCGTCCTTAATGCGCAGAAAACCTGAGAAATGCTTCCGGGTAGCGTAGCGGTCTATTCCGTTGCCTACCATCACGAGGATTGCTTGTTCGAATCCCCGTGTTACCTCCGGCTTGGTCGGGCGACCCTACAGACACAGTTGGCCGTGTCTGAGGGTGGGAAGCCGGATGTAGGTATGTGTCCTGGTCGCTGCACTAGCGCCTCCTCTGGTCGGTTGGTCGGTCGGTCGGTCGGTGCGCCTGTTCGGGGGGAATAGCGTGATCCTCCCACGCGCTACACCCCCCTGGCGAAACTCCTCACTGTCAGGTAAAAAGAAGCGGCTGGCCACTCCACATGTACCGGAGGAGGCATGTGGTAGTCCGCAGCCCTCCTCGGATAGGCAGAGGGGGTGGAGCAGCGACCGGGACGGCTCGGAAGAGTGGGGTAAGTGGCCAAGTACAATTGGGGAGAAAAGGGGGGAAAACAAAGAAAGAAAAAAAAACAAAGGAAGAAAGAAAAAAACCCGAGAAATAATAAAATGTGAGTATCTCTTCGTGGAGATACCTTGATCTTTGCTACAACTTCTACGACACACATGTTGGGTTTTACATCTCTTGTTGATCGCTGAATGAAATTAGAAGTACTGAAATGCTTTAAAACCGGTCCTACATGGTTTCGGAAACGTTATTCGGTCAGCTTTGTAAATTGTACCATGGGGTGTTGTGACAGCTTGCTTTTGTAGTGATTAAGGGCCTGTCCCACCTCCTTCTGGTTTTCTGTCTCTTACGATGTGCTGCTCTTTGTTCGGCGCAGAAGGGGTTGTTTTCCAGGTCAAGGCTTGTACATATTCAACAAACCCAACTTTATTAAACAGTCATGCTGTCAACTAAAGATAGTCGATGAGAGATTCCAGAGACAATTTCCAGTATTATAGTTTTTGTAAGCATGCCCTTAGAGAGACAACAAAAAGCATTGATTTTTTTAAACGAATAGGTGGAATGTATTGGTGACAGATGAAGGTGTTCGCCTCATAGGTTGTTATAATGGCAAATTGTGTGTGATGTGGATGTCGTTTTGAGTCAAAAAAAGGGTGGAGGGATATTTGAATAACAGTGTGCCATGTCCACACTTGGGGTGGGTTATGATTAGACATTGTCCAATGTGTGAAACTCAGCAGCATGCCCTTTTACCATGCCTACAAAATATGTCTCAACTCTAGTCCTATATACTTGTGCTTGTATTTATTTTTTAGATGTGACTTGAGAACAAGATTCGCAAATTGGAAAGATAATGCAATGCTGCTCTTGAAATGTTTTTTTAGTCGGCTGTTGCTACATTTTTTTTTGTCAAGTCCTAACTCGACATCTAGTCTGCTAAGTTTGTTCCACAAAGCCTGATCAGTCATGATGTGTATTGAGCAATCAACACTGTACCCATGCATCCTCTTAGTTACATTAACACAGTAGCTCTGCAGATGCTATAAAAATGTTGTCATCTATAGTATATATATATATATATATATATATATATATATAAAATCACAACCGACTCAAGCCATAGTCGACTGTCAAAAAATGGGGGGGAAACTCCCCCTCAGCATTGGTGAATGATTTGAATAGTGACTTGATTGTTACAAAAATAGTACGCTTGTGACTTGTCAGATCACTGGACTGAAATCTGCTGATCAGATCCTCTGAATTCTCACTAAAAGCACAGTTTGACCTACGATTGACCTCTGATGACTTTCCTGCACAGCAAGGAAGAACTGTGGCTCAATTCCACTTGTATGAGCAGTTAAAGATTACACTGTGGTGCATGCAGCTATTGTTTGGTAAGAAACTACGTCTTCAAATACAAACATCTCTTTTGCATAGTTTATGTTACAAAAGGTTGGGGCCAAAATAAAAAAAGGGAACAAGTGAGCGGTCCAGGGATCTTTCTAGAATCAGAGGCCCTCTGTGTCAAACTGCGGTGGCACTGCGGACCCTCTTTTAAGTATGGAGTGAAGAGTGAATGTCTCTCCACAGACATTTTCTCTCACTGTCACCGAGTGGAACGTTTACTGTAAGATCAAACTTAATCCTTGTCAGAATGTTGAACCTATTAAAAAATGTTTTTATATCATTTTGACTGCAAGTGTTGTTGTTTTTCTTTGTTTTTTTGTTTGCCACAAATTGTTTAATTGAGCAGTTTGGTATAGAAAAAAGGTATGGAAGATGCAAGATGTCTCAACTTACACCACACAAACAAGTGTGAATTTACAAACCATGTGGATTTTTTTTCTCTCCCTTTCATAGCAAGCCATAACTGAGATGCATTCAAGGGGAAGGCTAAACATTTTGCAGAGGTATATGACATTTTTTTTGGGGGGGGGGATTTCCCCCCATTTTTCTCCCCAGTTGTACTTGGCCAATTACCCCACTCTTCCAAGCTGTCCCGGTCGCTGCTCCACCCCCTCTGCCGATCCGGGGAGGGCTGCAGACTACCACATGCCTCCTCCAATACATGTGGAGTCACCAGCCGCTTTTTTTCACCTGACAGTGAGGAGTTTTGCCAGGGGGACGTAGCGCGGATTGAAGTCAGGACTCTTTGCAGGCCAGTCAAGTTCTTCCACACCAAACACAAACCATGTCTTTATGGACCTCACTTTGTGCACAAGGGCATTGTCATGCTGAAACAGGAGAGGGCCTTCCCCAAACTGTTGCCACAAAGCTGGAAGCACACAGTCTCTAGAATGTCATTGTCTGCTGTAGTGTTAAGATTTACCTTCACTGGAACTAAGGGGCCTAGCCCAAACCATGAAAAACAGCCCCAGACCATTATTCCTCCTCCAACAAAGTGTCTTGATGCATGCTCAATAATCCAGGTAAGAAAGTCAAAGAAGATTGAATCAGTTCATCTGGATAAAAAATGTATTGACAGATACATTTCACCACTCAAGTAAGTGACCTCTTCAGTCTAAACTGACTGCAGGTATCCCCACCCCTTATAAACAATACAGTTGCATAATGACAGAAACCAATGACTAGTTTCATATGTAAATATAAGTTTGACCATTAATTCGAGTTTCATGGCCATGCATCTCAGTTGCTTTCAAACCCCAAAACACACTGCGCCAGAAGTTGGTCCACACCAAGAATCAGGTCCCCCGGCACAAACAGAGCAATATAATGTATGCTGCTAAGTGCCAGGAGGATTGCCATGACTTACACACTGGGGAAACTAAACAGATGCTGGCCAAGAGGATGGCACAACACAGGAGAGCTAACACATCAGGCCAGGACTCCGCAGTCTACACCCATCTACAGGCCAGTGGCCACTCTTTCAAGGATGAGGATGTCCATCCTTGACAGGGGGGAACGCTGGTTTGAACGGGGAGTCAAAGAGGCCATCTATGTGAAGAAGAAATGACCATCCCTGAACCGAGGGGGTCTTAAGAGTACATTTATCATCTCACCATTTTACAATGCTGTGATTGCAACCAGTCCTCTGTGAATAGTACACATGGCCTTCGAAACTCTAGTTAATGGTCACACCCATATTTGCACATGAAACTGGTCATTGGTTTTGGTAGTTATCAAAGAAGATTGAATCAGTTCGCCTGGATACAATGTTTATTGACAGATACAGATACCGAGACAGACAGACAGACAGACAGATTGGTATCTGTCAATAAACGCTGTCTGTGAATGTTCTCATTCATCCAGGTCATGGTTATCCAAAGGAATTGAATCAAGTGCAACTGGACTTGGTATATATCCGTGAAGACGTTTCGTCTCTCATCCAAGAGGCTTCATCAGTTCGTGCCTTTCTGACTAGACTTCAGACTAGCTTGGTCTAGTCAGAAAGGCACGAACTGATGAAGCCTCTTGGATGAGGGGCGAAACGTCTTCACGGATATATACCAAGTCCAGTTGCACTTAATTCAATTCCTGTCAATAAATGTTGTATCCAGATAAACTGATTCAACCTTCTTTAATTTTCTTACCTGGATTATTGAGCATGCATCAAGACATTTCGGTCATTATGCAACTGTATTGTTTATAAGGGGTGGGGATACCTGAAGTCAGTTTAGACTGAAGCGGTCACTTAGTTGAGTGATGAAACCTATCTGTCAATAAACGTTTTATCCAGCTGAACTGATTCAACCTTTTTTGATGAACTCCTCCAACAAACTTTACAGTTGACACTATACATTCAGGCAGGTAGCGTTCCCCTGGCATCCACCAAACCCAGATTGGTCTGTTAGACTGCCAGGTAGTGAAGTGTGAGTCATCACTCCAGAGAACGTGTTTCCACTGATCCAGAGACCAATGGCAGTGTGCTTTACACCACTCCATCCGACTCTTGGCATTGTGCATGGTGATCTTAGGCTTGTGTGTGGGTGCTCGGTCATTGAAACCCATTTCATCAAGCTCCAACGAAAAGTTCTTGTGCTGATGTTGCTTCCAGAGACAGTTTGTAACTCAGTAGTGAGTGTTGCAACTAAGGACAGAGGATTTTTGTGCACTTCATCACTCAGCGGTCCCATTCTGTGAGCTTGTGTGACCTACTGCGTCATGGCTGAGCTGTTCTTGCTCCAAGATGTTGTCACTTCACAATAACAGATTTACAGTTGGCCAGGGTAGATTTAGCAGGGCAGAAATTTGACCAACTGACTTGTTGGAAAGGTGGCATCCTATGAGAGTACTATGTTGAAAGTCACTGAACTCTTTAGTACGACCCATTCTACTGCCAATGTTTGTCTATGGAGATTACATGGCTGTGTGCTTGATTTTATGCATATACCAGCAATGGGTGTGGCTGAAATACCCGAAACCACTAATTAGAAAGGGAGTCCACATATGTTTGGCCATACAGTGTATATGAGATCTCGGAAAGTAACTAACAATTTGATATAAAGAACTTGATACAGTCCCACCATACAAAGACAATTCTATCAGTCTAACAAAAGAAGTGCCTAAATAACAAAGAGGCTTTGCTTTGGACTACAGCATAATCCCTATATTAGCCAAATATACTTTCTTGTCTATCTCCCCCATTACCCAACTTTAACAGCATTTACAGGATGGTGCACACTGAAGTTTTTGTGGTCACTTCCTCTGATTATTGTATTTTATTATTGTGCAATATTGTGTCAGATTGAATCAAAACACATTTAAATTTCTCACACCACATCATACTTGTTTGTATTGCCATTTTAAGAGAGTAGCTTTCCCTGTCTTTTTCTTTTTTTTCAATTTCTTCTGGTCTTCAATGTCTTACAAAAGAAAGGCAAAAACCTTACCAGAAGACTGCAAAAGAACCAGAGAGGAAATTATGGGGGGGGGGGGGCGAGAAAAAAAAGATGTCCTTTCTTGAAGCTTCATCCTCGATGAGTCCTATGAATAGGTATTAAGTGATCCAACATACCTCAGTCACATGAAGCATGCAGACCTGTGATACTTTTCCCTTGGAAATGCCTCAGAACCAAGAGCCAAAGCGTTCTGCTTGTTTCAATTGATAACCACCAGATGATGCCAAATTGCCGACGGCCAAGATTGAACGGCGCGGCGTGTGAGCATCGGACGGCGGATGCTGTTCTTTAAATTCCCATAACACAACCAGCGATTGGAGCTCATGAAAATCTGCATAGATATGAAAAGTACAGAGAGCGAAAGAGTGGGCAATATACGTCAATACGTGGATCTGGACTCCGGAGCGGGGGGTGGCGGTAATGCATGTTAAAGCTGGCGGTCAACCACAATTAAATCCAAACCCAAGAGGAAGAAGAGACGCCAGCTGAGCGCATTAAAGGCTGGAGGAGTCAGTCGACAGAGTAGGCGAACTGATAGCGTTTGTTTTCAAGCTCTCCATGGTGAGCAAGACTGGGAGAATGGACTGAAACACGTCACCGTTTGGGGCGAGGCAGACGTTGAAATGTTCAGGTACTTAATCTGTATTAGCTCTTGTGCTATTTAGCCCCTTTCTCGTCAATTACAAGCTAACTAACGCTGCGTTTCGCTCCTTTGGTCAGGTCGCTTGCAACGCCTGCTTTGCCCACCCATTTTTTTCTTTTTTTGACAGCTGATGTGCGCTTCAGCAATCCTTGTTTTTATTCGTTGATTTTGACACTCTTTCTTTTTAGATTGCGTTTTTGTCGATTGCGGGTATACGGTTGAATTCATTCAATCGGCGTGTCATGGAAATGTCTGGTGTTTTTAAAAGAATCTGATCGCGGCATTTATGTTTACCGTTACCCCGCCGTGCGTCGGCCAGCGTGATTGTTCCTGCTCACGAGTGAAGAGCTCGAGTAAATATTCTTCCTGGCTAAAATAATCAATATGTCTAGTCAGTATTCATCCTGCCTAAAATAATCAGCATGTCTAGTCTGTATTCATCCTGGCTAAAATAATCAATATGTCAAGTCAGAATTCGTCCTGGCCATAGTGACTTGTCAAATTACAGTTTGTAAGAGATTTTTGATCCGAGTGACCTGTCAATCACACAGACCATCGGGGCCTGATTAGCTCACCTTCCCTACCAAATTTATAAGCTACACTTTGTCATACTGACATTGGAATCTGACTGCTGGGTTGCAGCTACTCTTGTAAGTTAAATCATTAGTGACAAATAAATTAATGAAGCTGTCAAATTGGGCTTGGTTATTCTTACCATCTTTTTGGATAATCTATTTTTGTCTTTTTTCCTGATGAATTTACCTTGGGGCTATGTCAACTATTTTTTTTAGGTCATCCTCTTGTGTAGAGGACTGGTTAAATTATTCATTATTGTTGGAATTTATCGTATAGTGCAAGGCTCTGGATACTGCATATCGGAGCTCTGTACTAACTTTACAGCAGGATCCTTTCTTTTGACTTCAGGACTTTCTGCCAGTAGATCGACCTGTTTGTATTCTGAGTGCAAGCCCTCATGTTGTTTCCGCTTTCAACTTTACCATCAGCTTGATACTTAAGGGTAAATAAACTTGCTGCTTTAGGGTAAGAAAGACACTGTTCAACAGAAGACTCTTTCAAATTCTTTCCCTTTACTTTTCTGTTGCTCATCCTTTCGTTCTTTTGGCTCTCTGTCACTCGTTCAATACATCATTATATATTTAGCGATCATGGAAAGGCGGCTGGTCCAGATGATATACCTATGGAGGTGTCAAGGAGAGATTGCGGTGGAGTTTTTAAACTAGATTGTTTAACACAATCTTGAATCTTGGAAAGGGAGAAGATGCTTGAGGAGTGGAGAAGGAGCATACTGGTACTGATTTTCAAAAATAAGGTTGATGTGCAGAGCTTTAGTATCTGCAGAGGTATAAAGTTGGATCAGCCACAATATGAAGATATGGGAAAGAGTAGTGGAAGCTAGGTTAAGTGGAGAGGTGATGATTAGCAAGCAGTAGTATGGTTTCATGCCACAAAAGAGCACTACAGATGCAATGTTTGCTTTGATAATGTTGATGGAGATGTATAGAGAAGGTCAGAAGGAGTTATATTGTGTCTTTGTGGATTTAGAGAAAGCATATGACAGGGTCCCAAGAGAGGAGGTGTGGTATTGTATGAGGAAGTTGGGAGTGGCAGAGAAGTATGTAAGATAGGTGCAGGATATGTACGAGGGCAATGTGACAGTGGTGAGGTGTGCGATAGGAATGATGGATGGGTCAAAGTGGAGGTGGGATTACGTCAAGGATCGGCTCAGAGCCCTTTCTTGCAGTAGTGTTGGACAGGTTGACAAACAAGATCAGGCAGGTGTCTCCGTGGACTTTGATGTTCATGGACAACATTGTGATCTGTAGTGAGAGTAGGGAGCAGGTTGAGGAGAGCCTGAGGTGGAGGTATGCACTGGAGCGAAGAGGAATGGAAGCCAGTAGGAACAAGATGGAATACATATGCGTGAATTAGCGGGAGGACAGCGGATGGTGAGGATGCAAGGAGTATAGGTGATGAAGGTGGATGAGTGTAAATACTTGGGGTCAACTGTTCAAAGTAACAGAGTGCGGAAGAGAGGTGAAGAAGAGAGTGCAGGCAGGGTGGAGTGGGTGGAGTGGGTGGAGAAGAGTTTCAGGAATGATTTGCGACCGATGGGTACCAGCAAGAGTTAAAGAAAAGGTTTACAAGATGGTAGTGAGACCAGCTACATTGTACTGGATGTGGTGAGGGAGGACATGCAGATGGCTGCCATGACAGAGGAAGGTGCAGAGGACAGGAAGAGATAGAAACTGATGATCCGCTGTGGTGACCCCTAACCACATCAGCCAGTAGTAGTAGTAGATTCATGATTTATTGTTTCATTTTTTTGAGAGATTGGGTGCATTATCTCAAGATTCAATAACGTATTGCCATATCAACTTTGCATTTGATTTGTAATTTGTTTTGGTGTGCTAAAAGAAAACAACAGTAAACATATAACCACACAATACATACAAGGAGTGTCCACAAAAACATACTGTTGCAATTATAGCTCAGGTAATGCAACCGTATGACCCATGCCCTAAAAGTGACAAATTAAAGTGCATGTGCTTAAGGAAAACTATAGTTGCACAATCAGTGAAGCATTTAGGATAGATTGCTGCAGCCTAAGTGCTATGTGGAAGCGAGATGTTCTGGTCTTGATACTGCGGAGTCTTTTACCCAAAGGGAGATGATTGTATAGGGGGTTGGCTGGGTATGAGGAGTCCTTTTTAAAATTTTAAAACCTTTTCCATTGAAGGCAAATATGGTATTCAGAAATTGTAGCGAGTTCACAGCAGTTTTTCTTGTGGGCTGTAGAATTGCCATACCATGCAGTTATTGAAAAAGTGAGTACACTTTGCTATTACAGCTCAATAGAACTATAACATTGCAACCCTTGACACTCAGATTTCTTAAGCTGCCTTAGAAAGAACAGTCTTTGAGCTTCTGGATGGTGGTGAAGTTGTCTTCCCATTTCAGGGAGGAGGTGATTGTAGTCCCAAGGAATCTGAAATGATCCACGATCTCTATCATCTGGTTGTTAATGGCCAGCGGTAGTAGATCTCCCTGATTTTTACACAAGTCAACCACAAGTTCTTTAGTTTTGTTGCTGTTCAGTACCAGATTGTTATTGCTACACCAGTCGGCAAGAGAGGAAACCTCCTTTCTATAAGCTGTCCCATCATTACAGGAAATCAGTCCCACCAGTGTTGTATCATCAGCAAACGTAGTAATTTTTACAGTGTCAGAGCATGAAATACAGCCATCGGTGTACAATCAGTAGAGCAAAGGTGAGAGGACACACCCCTGAGGGGCACCTGTGCTAATGGTCAATAAGTTTGAAAATCTGTTGTTGAATCTAACAACCAGTGTTCTGCCCAGTAAGAAGTCCAAGACCCAGAGACATACCAACTGATGAAACCTAGCTGTAAGAGTTTGCTATATAGCCTTGTGGGTATTATTGTATTGAAAACTGAGCTATAGTCAATGAACAGTACCCGAGCATATGTGGCAGGTGCCTCTAGATGCTGCAAGATGATAAAAGTGGAGACAGAGACATACAGCATGGTAGGGTCACCTATTGGCTCTCTACAAAAATTGATTGGGATCTAGCACAGCATTGAACAGATGTTTACATACTATATGCTCAAACCCTTTCAGTACAACAGATGTTAAGGCAACAGGCCTCTAGTCATTTAAACGGCTAACAATGGGCTTCTTAGGCACAGGAATTATTACTGCAGATTTAAAGCATGCTGGTACTTTATACCGGTTGAGAGACCAATTAAAAATACAAGTCCGAACAGAAGAATGTTCAGAAGCACACCATTTTAAAGTGGCTGAGGACACAAAATCAGGGGCTGCAGCTTTCCTGCTGTTCTGATTGCGCAGCAGAAACCTGACCTCATGCTCTCCAATCACAAAATGTGGACTTGGGAGCTTTCACTATAGGCACTCTGTTGGCAGGTTGAGGTTTTATCAAAACGACAGTGGAATGTCTTTTCGTGGTTTTAAAGGCTGTAATTACAGAAACGTGATGTAATTTTCTGAACTTACTGAACTGAGCTACTCCTCTAGCTGTTCTATTATTTGCCTTTACCTACTTAGGTATTATATAGGCGTTGGTGAAGTTTTTTTTTATCAAAAATCTGTTTGTGTAAATATTTTGTGAAAGCACCAATGGTCACCCCACAATATCGTCACAATATTTGGTCCAGAAATATCGTGAAATTTGATTTTGTCCATATTGCCCAGCCCTAATTGACCTTTTGCAAAGTCCCACCCTCCTTAGTTACTGTTGCTATGCCTGCCGCGCTTTTCAGACCCATCCAGAAAGTCGTTGGAAAACACCAAAGCACGATGAAAGAAATCAGCACATTCCCAGAGAAAATAAGTGATTTATCTTGGAGTAATTCATCCTTAATATCATCCCATGCAAAGCAGAAGGGGTTGCAATATTGGAGGAGGGATACATTCAGAATATTAAAATCAATGCTTGTGTGGTCTCCAGCCTGCTGGGTGCTACTGTAATTGAGGGTAAAGCTTACCGGTCACAATCAATCGACTTGAAACTGCATCAACAAATTCCGTTGTCGACATCATCATATTATAGTTTGGACTTTGGCCAGGATACACCACAGTGTTGTCTTATCCAGGCTATTCTGGGCATTCTGTATGGGGTCTGGGGGCAGCTGGGGACACACCAGAGGAACTGCCTCGTGATTTAAAAAAAAATTCTTTTTACCTCCGGACCAGGATTTTTGACGAAATAAGGCCAACAAGAGGCCTCCGTGGGCAGGTTGACTTTGCTGAGCAGCTGATCCCACCCTGGAGCTCACAGAGGGGGAGAAAAGTTTAAAATAGGCCAGATATGGGGAGTGCAGACTGGCCAGAGACTGTCCCAGGGCCCAGCCGACCTTCCTTGCGGGTTGTTCTGAAATTAGAGATGCACCCTGGCTAACCTGCAACTAGGAAAACAAAGTTATGTTAGTGGGCTACCTATTGCTAAGTTATGCCACAGACTAAGCTGGTTACATTCAATTCAATTTATTGTCATTAAAAACAATGTGCAGGCACATGTTAAAAATGAAATGAGGGCTGTGGCTTCACCAAACAGTGCAAGACAAACACAGCAAACACAGTATAAGATATACACACATGAAGACCAAAAGCTAAATATAAGTTAAAAAAAGAGCAAGAGTACAAAATATGTAAAAATATCTACAGACATTCAGTGGGTGGCCAGGTTCAGGTGGGCAACAGCTTGTGGAAAGAAGCTGTTTTGAGCCTGATAGTGCGGGCTCTGAGGCTCCTGTAACACCTCTCAGAGCGCAGGGGGGAGAACAATCCATGGTTGGGGTGGGTGGGATCTCTGCTGATGCTCAGACCCCTTCGAAGGCAGTATTTGTGATAAATGTCTTTTATGGCTGGGAGCTGGGTACCGGTGATATGCTGGGCCGCCTTGACGACCCGCTGCAGAGCTTTCTGGTCTACTGAGGTGCAGTTGCCATACCACACTGAGATGCAGCTGGTCAGGATGCTCTTTATGGTGCAATGGTAGAAGTTGGTGAGAATTTTGGGAGATAGACTGGCGCTCCTCAGCCTCCTTAGGAAATGCAGGCGTCATTGGGCCTTTTTCACAAGGGCCTGGGTGTTTAATGTCCAGGAAGGTTCCTCGCTGATGTGGACTCCAAGGAATTTAAAGCTGGAAACGTGCTCCACTTCCACCCCATTGATATGTATGGGGGAGTGGCTGCAGCTTCTAGACCTCCTGAAGTCCACAATCAGCTCCTTTGTTTTCTGCACATTGAGGACAAGATTGTTGGTTGTACACCATGATGTCAGGTGCTGAATCATGTCCCTGTAGGCCGTCTTGTCATTGTTGGTGATACGGCCAATGACTGTGGTGTCATCTGCAAACTTACCTATAACATTTGAAGGGTGAGTTGGCAGGCAGTCGCGGGTAAAGAGGGAGAAAAGGAGGGGGCTCAGAACACAGCCTTGAGGGGCACCTGTGCTGAGAGTCAGGGTGGAGGAGGTGTGGTCACCTAACCTAACAGACTGAGGTCTGTTGGTCAGGAAGTCCAGGGTCCAGTTACAGAGGGAGGAGTTGAGGCCAGGGGACAGGAGTTTGGTGGTTAGTTTGGCAGGGATGATAGTGTTGAAGGCAGAGCTATAATCTATAAACAGTATCCGGATGTATGTGTTGTTAAGTTCAAGGTGGGTCAGAGCGAAGTGCAGGGCAGTGGCAATGGCATCCCCAGTACGCCTTTTGGGACGGTTGGCGAAATGATGTGGGTCGAATGTGTAAGGGGTGGGGGGGTGGGGATAATGTTTATGATATTAGCCAGAACCAGTCTCTCAAAGCACTTCATGGCAATGGGGGTGAGTGCTATGGGTCGGTAGCCATTCAGACATGTGGATGTTGGTTTCTTGGGGACAGGAATGATAGAGGTGGTCTTAAAGCATGCCGGGACTATGGATTGGGACAGTGAGAGGTTAAATATAGTTGTGAAGACCTCAGCCAGCTGGTTGGCACATTCCTGGAGGACCCGACCCAGTATGCCTTCCGTGTGTTCACTCTGCGCAGTGATTCTCTGACCTCTGCGATCGATAGAGTGAGCGCCTGGTTTTCTGGGTGGCTGGGGATTTTTGTGGCTGGGTTAGTATTGTCCTTGTCGAAGCGGGCATAGAAATGATTTAGCTTGTCTGGCAGGGAGGCATCATGGACAGTAGGACCGCTATTGCAGCTTTTGTAGTCTGTGATAGACTGAATGCCTTGCCACATTTGCCGGGGATCGGAGTTTTTGTAAAAGTGGTCCTCTATTCGTAGGGAATATTTATGTTGGGCTGTTCTGATGCCCTTTTTGAGGTTGGATCTGGCTGCACTGTAGGCCTCGCAGTTACCTGACTTAAACGCTGCATCCCGCACTCTCAGCAGCTGCCAGACCTCACTGGTCATCCAGGGTTTCTGGTTTGGAAAGGCACAGATTGATTTTTTTGTTGTGTTCATGAGGTACCTTGATAATGTTATTTTCTTAGTCGGTAATACGTTGATAGTAATAATCATTGTGTAGATAAAAGTAACAGTAATAATACTTTGGCTATATTAGCTAGGGGTTAAGGGGTTAAGTATAGGAGTAGTACCTTTCCTGGATGGCCTTTCGTGGCACCCCAGCATCATGTGAAGCACAAAATATAGCCTCTCTATGATGAATGACCGTCCGTGGGTGGTGAAGAGCCACACCCTCCTCACGGTAATCCTGTTAACATTGTCAGGAGACAACAGAGCAGAACACGGCAGATCTAGAGGAGTAAACCTCAGTAATAAATCCTGCTATTCCTGTGGGTAGCAGTAGTCCTAGTTGCATTCATCGATAGACTGATGTTATGGACCGGGGGACATCGTGGCTTTGCAGATGATCAATACATCTTGACAATGGAAAGGCACAAAATCTCCAGTTAGCGGAGAACCATAGAACTGCATGTGGAGTAGCGCCCCATGTTTTAAAGAAACATGCACAACCGAAGCCCTATTGGGGCATCCTGACGGACGACCTTGGTGAGGTGAGGTATATATTAGCTATCGATAATGGCTAATAGCAAGCTTACCTTTGAGCAGATGAAGGTTTTTTTTTTGGTTTTTTTTTTTGGATGGCTTAAGCTGGCTGTGGGGTCTGCCACACTGTTTAATCCATCCTTAATCTTTTTGCCTTTTGGATTTTGGGAAGGGAAAGAAAATTACACCCCCTCCAAACTATTCAAATACCTAGTCTCTGATTTGCAGGTCCCGTGGATGAACCTTTTTAGCAATTTGCTGTCTGTTGAAAGCTTGACGGATTTCTCTCACATAGACACCGTTGCTAAGGTAGGATTGAATAAGAACCGTTCTGGAGTGGTACATTGTGAAAAGTCAGATCTACACATGCAGTTCAGTATCTACGCTCGTATTATCTGGCATGTGCTGTTTATGCCTATTCCCAATAACAATGCCAGTAGTTTCAGATCAGATCTGGTTGCATGTTGTTTTGAATTTCAAAAGAAAAGGTGAAATTAAGTTGATTGAATGGCATCAAGTTTAGGTCCACTGCAATCTACTTGTAGACTACTGACTAGATGGTACGGACTAGATGGAGCTAACCTATCAGGCTAACACAGAGCTGGTACAAGTACAGTCATCTGAGTTGCACATATCTGAGTTGAAAATTGTGACTTGTGTCAGACTTGTTTTTTATTTTTTACTAGGCTGGAGCTAAGGATAGGCCTAGGCCAGTGGTTCTCAACCTTTTTGGGGTCCTGGACCCCCTGCGTATTTTTGATCTACCCTGAGGACCCCTCCACCTGATCTTGGGGGAGGGGGGTTGCAATTTGATAGAAACAGTAGAAACTGCATTTTAAATTGCATTATAGCATTTATTCACTCTTTGGGGCAAAAATAAGAGCTTTCAGTTGTAACTTAGATATAGTTAACAAAACAGAATTCTTATGCAGTAACTTTCAGATATATGTAACAAAACAGAATATGTATTCAGTAACTTTCAGATATATGTAACAACAGAATTTTTATGCAGTAACTTTTAACAATGCAAACGGGAGCGAGATCTCTTATTAAAATACAATAAATTACACTTGTGAAACAGATGTAATTAGAGAAAAAAGTCCTGTTACCCTTTATAGTTTAGGTAGATAAAGGTCTCAGTCACATTTGAGTAAAATAATCCTATTTCTATAAATGTCATAGGATATTTTTTTAAAGATATTTTATTTTCACGGACCCCTTGCAATTACACTACGGACCACTAGGGGTCCGCGGACCCCCGGTTGAGAAACACTGGCCTAGGCCATTTGTTAGTTTCATGTGAACTGACTGAGCAAGGCCACAAGGGTAGCATACGAGCTACTTTACCTTTCCTTTGCTTTCATTTTCTATCACAGCTGTCATCTGTGCCCATCGATACCAGCAGCCCATTTTTGTAATTTGCTTTAATCCATTTGAGGACACAAAAGGAAAGTGAATAAAAGCAACCAACATTATGATGGCAGTGAAAGAGAAACTAAGATGCACTAGTGCATACATTTTTTTCCCCAAGTTGTGACTCAATATGAGGACAGCTTTTCTGAAATTCTCCAGGTCCTCATTTACAGCTTGGTTCTCTTTCTGCTGGCTACTGCTCAAACTGTTTTTGTATGCAGGGGTTTACCTCCCATCTTCACACTACTATAATTATGACTCACTGTGATAGATGGGACACCTTGCCATAATGTTACCCCTGGGAACTAAAACAATGGCTTTCTAAAAAAAACAAAAACATCATTATTATTTTAAGTCAGCAGTTCACTTCTCACATCTAGGTCCACACTAGGGATACAGGTCATGCTTGTGAGCCCTTAATAGCCGTAAGTTACTGGGTAAATACTATTATGATGATGCTAGCATGCTATAATAGAGCCGAAGAGATTTTGAAAATTGAACGCAAGGATTTTAGTCCATGGGCCAGACGATATTTCGGTACACTCAAGGTGGCAAAACTTACTTATAATTTTTGAAAGGATCCATGTCTGTAGATGATATTTTGGTATGATAACCATTCCTGAGTGGCAGCTGTATCACAGTTATCAGCTCATGAAGTTAACCACCCGCTAAACTAAATTGCATTTTAGACGCTGGTGCATATCCTGGTTTAGCCTCATGGTCAGGACATTTTTCAATGTTCTATAATATTGTCTTTGGTATCATTTTAAAGGGGACCTTCTTAGCTTTCATTCAAGCCCTGTTGTGGATATTTCTCACAAATATAGAGGTCACTTGAGCTCTTCAACCCGTCAATAACACACATCTTTCTGCAATGTTCGCCTAAACTATATACTTTCTTTTAGCCCTGTGGCATCTAGGAATATCAGGGACACAAAACACAAAAACTGGAATACTCACAGGACTGTAAAGATTCAGGAAATGTATAATATACCCATACTATTTCATTGTGTGAGGTGATTGTGAGCCTTAAATGAGAACTAGACCAAAGCCAGTTAGGTCACAAACTGGTCTCTATACATTTGTTTAAATACACAATCAAAATACATGATAAAAAGGAATACCATAGTGAGATAATGAACTATTTTAATATTTTAAACAACATTGACATTTACATATACTTAGTCAATGATACATGTAATCCCATATCATTAGTGGGTATATGTAATGGTAATGGGTAGGGTAATGGGTATATGTGAATATGGTTACATTATTGTTATCAAGCTCTGGGTAACCAAGTCCAGAATCAACATCCTGTGCATCAATAGACTACTACCACAGTAATACCATCAGAATCATCACACTGTCATTCATCAAACTGCTCGTTTCTCTCATCATCTGACTCCCCAAGTTCAAAGTCCAGTTCTGGACCATCCTGCTGTTTTTGGTTACTGCAGGTCTGTAACCTGCACATGTCTGTGCATGGAAGTCCATTTGACAGGCACATGCAGCTTTGCATTTTGCATGAATGCACACACTTGCATGTTAGCATTTCCAAGACCACATCTGGTGCAGGTGGGGAGCGCATCCAGTAAATGGCCAGCTTGCCTTCATCGTCTGTCCATCCATACTCAGTAGGGCTTGGCACCACAGGGTTAGCCTGCAGACAGCACTTCCATATTGCTGCCTGATAGTCGGCTCGTTGAACATGCATAAAGAGACAGTCTCTACATGGTGGCAGCTGGCTGGACTCAACCTCTCCCCTTTTGGTGCAGAAGAGCTGGTAACGCAGTTTGTTCACCTCAGCAGTGCTGCTATTAGCAACATACATCCGACAGGTGAACTGCTCAATTTTCTGGAACAGCTCATCACTCACATTCCATGTCTGTCCCAGTTGACTAAAAGTCTCTTGGCAGGAAGTGTGCTTTCTCACTATCTTCAGGGCATTCAGCTTCCCTCGACCAGCGAATGCACTGACAGTGTCGCAGCCTGTGAAGGCATGTAAGCCAATTAGGCTGTCACAGATGCTGTCTCCAAGTGAACTTGCCAGTTTGGTGATGTCAACAAACTGTGTGCGGTTCTGAGTCCCACACTTCTGGTAGATGGGACAGGTGATGTCCTTCTGGAAGCCAAGACAAAGCACCATGACATCAGTGTCCTCAGCTGTGATGATAACTGACTTTGAGCCCGCATTTGCTGCATGCAATGCATGCAGGAGCAGACGGGTGTCAGCTTCTTCATGTGTGGAGTGCAGTTCTGCTGCTTCCTCACACCCATCTTCTGTCAACTTGTAGCAGGTTTCCTCACAGGTCATGTACAACACCTTGCCATGCAGCATAGCTCTGTATCGTGGGAGTTTCCACTCTTCCACCAGAAACTTGATGAGACTGGTCTTGTTGGAGGAACTGCACAGAAATTTTCTCCACTGCTGGACGTGGTGTCCCCCTGCAAGATTCTTGTATTGGAGAGTGATGTCTCCACCCCGGTTCAGTCGTTCAGCATCTTTGATCGAAGTCTGGTGATAGACATCAAAAACAACATCAATCCTCCCACTCTGTGCTCCCTCATGGAGGACCTGGGTCAAGGCTGACTCTGCCACCTGTGCAAAGGTTTTGTTGTTGCCATTCATTTTTGGACCAGGCTCATCCCATCAATGATGGAAGTAGATGGGATTGGGATGTCTTCTGCAGGAGATACATTCTTTTCAAGCTCTCTGGCAAGTGCAGCCTTGTTTGTTTTTCATAAGGACCCATCAGCATTTGCCAGTGCCCATGGTAGTGGGCCCAATGGGTAGGCAAGGACATCCTTCAGATTCACCTTCCTGCTTTCAGCCACCAGGATCATGTGACTGAAAAGGTTTCTATCTGCCTTCAGAACCACATCCTGTGCTTTCTTTCCATGAGCTTGTTTTGTGCTGACATTGGAGAATGTTTTCAGACTTTGCTTGGTCATCTTGTCGTGGAATTTCACAGGTGGTGGGTCTGCATCTAACCTTGTTTGCTGGAATGCTTGGTAGGCCTCTTCTCCTTTCTCAAGAGCTCTCAAGAGATCTATGGTCACATCAGGTGGAGCCATGTTGCCAGTGGAGAGGCTAACCAAATCAATCTCATCAAGGGACATAGGATTGAGCCAGTTATTCTCCATAAGGTCCATGAGAGACTGGACATCTGCTTCATCTCTCTTGATCCTTGGACTCTGTAGATCTGGATGAGACCATTTGCACCTGCCTTGACCTGTCAAGTCTCTCAGCTGTCTGAGGTACATGCTTCTATACTCAGCTGTGAGATAATATTTGGTCACAGCTCCTGGCTTCAAGCTGAATCCCTTTGTCCCTCCAGCTGTTTGGGTGTCTTTGTTCACCGTTTCTTCTATAGCTTGGTCAACAGGGATTCGGCCAAAGGGATTGGTGGAGCCCAGTTGGACTGAGAAGCCTCCTTCCATGAATTCTGTGTACACATCTGGGTGTGTGATGGGCAGCTCAGACATCTGGGGTAGTAGTAGGGGAGGTAGCGTGCATAATTCATCTTGTCATAAGCAAAGCATCATGGGATCATTGCTCGAATGCTAGCCAAGTGTAGCATCCAGTCTCCCTCTCTGGATGCTCGGATGAGCCCCAACAAGATTTCAACCATGTCCAAATAGGACATCCAGAAGTTCGAGAGGCTGCCCTTTCCACCTCTAAGGAACTCACGGTAGACTTCAAATAGATCCATGATGCGTGTACAAGAGCTGTTCTCGAGGACCTCCTTCAAAGCATGTTGTGAGACTTCTTTCCCAAGGCTGTCAATGGTCTTCAGTGTCTCGTTCAGGTGAACCATGTCATTCCTGTGAGTTTCTTCCAACCAGGACAGGAAACCATTCAAGGTCAGTCGCATGAGAGCCTCATACAGGAGCTTGTGTAGTCGCACTGCCCTGTTGTACTTGCAGCCATCCATAACACCAGCAATTGAGCCTTCTGCAATCATGCCAGACTCAATGCAGAGGTCTTTGAGTCCAGCATCTTGGAAACGCTTTCCTATTATTGCCAGCAGTGTGCAGATGGTGTGGAATACCCCAAGCCTAACGATGATATCATGGAACTTGTCATGGTGTTTCCATGTGATCTCGACAGCCTTCGCATACAGGGCTTGGTCAAAGACACAGACAATCTTCCTCAGGCCTAAGCACTGCATGATGCTCAGTGACTGGTTAAGCACCTCGTTGACAGTAGACATTTGTGTCGCTGGAGCATTGATGGTAGGCAGATAGCCTATATTGTCGGGGATGACCGTCATCTCTCCTCGAGTCAGGATGTTGAAGCCTCTCCAGCTGCTGACTGACTGTTCTTCTTGTTGTGACGTGCGTGCTAGGACCCAAAGAAGGTTTTTCTCTCTGGCAAGCTTAGTATTGGCTGCAGTATCGGCATCTGACTTTTTGCTTTGTGGTGGCCCTACCCGTTGTCCAGCATTGTAAGTTGGTAACATTGGTGGGGGTCCATCAATGCTTCTCTTCTTTGTTTTGGGAACAGTGGGCATGGGTTGGACAGGAAGTGGGTTGACTGGCTTTGCTTGCACAGCAATCCCATTGACTCTGTGAGATGTTCCCTCACCACTGACAGTTTCTTCAAGACGGTCAATATTGTCCCAGGCTAAAGTTGTGAATATGCCAGGATGGATGTTAGCTGGAAGGGCAATGCCACTCCCTGATGATGAGAGTTTCTGGAGACACAGGGCAGTGTTGATCTCTTCCATCTGTGAATAGGACACACTGTGACCAAGTCGGTTGAGGATGTTTATCAACTCTACATTTCCTGTCAACGATTTGACACTGAATGGCAGAACAATGTGCTTGGAAGGCTTGGTATTTCCACATGTCACTGCATATACTATGTCATGGCCAAATGACTGCAGAAGGCACTGCACTCTCTGGGATGCATGATCAGGATCATTTGAGCCTGTGAGTAGAGAGTACAGGAAGATAATGAGCGACTCTGGAATGGTAGGACATTCTGCTTCTGGTTTGACTTCAGGCGGCCAGGTTTGAGAAACATCTTGACTTTTAATGTCTGCTCTCAATTTGATGGCTGCTTTGGCTATAACATCTTGTGCACTGACACTTTTCAGGGTCTGCAGCTCCCTTTTGAGAGACTGATTTTCTTTGGCAAGTTCCCTCATGGACAAGTTATCGGGATAGAGGAGGAATTTTCCTTTCTCATCAGGGAATATCTGCAAGGCTCCAGCAAACTCATTCTCCAGGTTTCGCCTTATGTGCGTCTTGGTTGATTCCTTGACTTGGGCAATGCCTTGGGAGTTCATTGAAGCTACCAGTCTAGAAGAGAGATCAGTCATTGTCATCACTTGAGGATTGCCAAAAAGCTCCATCCTGATGAAGAGGAACAGCTCATTGTATGCCTTATTCACAGCAGCTTCATACTGGGCTGCAGCATCATCATCTTCATTGCTGGCAACCTCTCCTTTGGAAACCTCTTCTTTGGTGTAAAGTCTATAGCATGACCTGTGGTAGTGCCCTTCAGCTGCTACAAGGTCTCTACTCACAATGGCAAGGATTCTGCTGTCCCTTTTCTTTGTGGCTGCACTCCTGATCTTTGCATCAGCTCGCAGTTCTCGACACTGCACCAGTACTTCTCTCGTATTCTGTCTCTTGGAATATTTGCTGTTTTTCTGACAAAATATGCACTCTGCATCATAAGTCCTAGATGTACTTGGAGCATGTCGAGCTACTCTTAGATTGTTTCTCTTCAGCAGAGACACAACTTTTCTTTTCTTTTGCAAGGAGGCCATCAAGAATTTGCTTCATAGTGAAGATACTGCGACACTTTCTGTGGTAGTAGATTGCTGGAATCTGTCCCTCAGGAATGTCTTTTGCCAGTTTCAAAACTGGTGCATGATTTCGTATCTGAGCTGCCCTGAGCAGAGTTCTCCATGAGTCGACACTTTGTAGTGAAACCAGCTTATCTGTATCATCAGAACAGTGGATAATGCACTCCACCCGTGGGCGCTTTGGTATTGGGTAAAAACTTGCTTGTTCACCAGTGGCCATATTCAGTCAGTTTTCACCTGCCACATACAAACAAATACATGTAACTTAGGTGTATGAACACTACTAAAACAAAGTTTACTTTGCTTCACCAGCGTCATATTACCATTATTTATCTTACATAGCCACAAATAGATACATTACCTAGTTGCTATGCAACAGCTGTATTTTGTCCACATGAGGCCGCTAAAATCAACACAAGATGAAAGTTCCTCGTAGCCACTTTAACTAATCATATTAACATATACATTAAAAGAACATGCTAACATTATGGGAAATTAGCTTACAATCTTCTCCAGAGTGAGACAAGAAGATAGATACCAGTTTCCTCTATATGTGTTTAGTAGAAAGCTATCTGGCTGCACGTTAGCCTAGCTTAGCACAATGAATGGAAGTACACAGTACTGGTTATCCTTGGTTGTTGGCCAACTAAGAACTGTCCCAGAGTTTAAGCTAGGCTAATCAGTACCAGGGGTGTTGAAATGCTATATTTGTAAAAATCTGGGCAAATACACAATCGTGAGAGGCACAGAAACAGGTTTCCTGAAAGAAAAATGAAATAGCTGCTCATTTGGAAAGGTTATCATGTATTATTTTACTTCTGTTAGTGTACCAAATAAAATGGCACCAGTGAAGTTGTGTCACCTTGGGTGATATCGATATCTGGTCTGACCCATGGACTAACTGGCTTTGGTCTAGTTAGTTTCTTAGTAATAATGCCCTTCTAATTTAAGGTTCACAATCACCTCACACAATGAAATAGTATGGGTATATTATACATTTCCTGAATCTTTACAGTCCTGTGAGTATTCCAGTTTTTGTGTTTTGTGTCCCTGATATTCCTAGATGCCACAGGGCTAAAAGAAAGTATATAGTTTAGGCGAACATTGCAGAAAGATGTGTGTTATTGACGGGTTGAAGAGCTCAAGTGACCTCTATATTTGTGAGAAATATCCACAACAGGGCTTGAATGAAAGCTAAGAAGGTCCCCTTTAAAATGATACCAAAGACAATATTATAGAACATTGAAAAATGTCCTGACCATGAGGCTAAACCAGGATATGCACCAGCGTCTAAAATGCAATTTACTTTAGGGGGTGGTTAACTTCATGAGCTGATAACTGTGATACAGCTGCCACTCAGGAATGGTTATCATACCAAAATATCATCTACAGACATGGATCCTTTCAAAAATTATAAGTAAGTTTTGCCACCTTGAGTGTACCGAAATAGGAAATTTTGGGCTCTGGCCCATGGACTATTTGAAATGGAGCGAACTTGTACTTCCTCAATAGGATTTAGTTCTCTATGTAATGACATGTGTGTTGTAGGTGGATGCCTTTGATTAATTACCAGCTTAGGTTGAAATCATTGATCCATACAGCTCCCTTTGGCTTGTTGTTACCCCTCAGGTTAAATATTCTTCTCATAAAGGATGAAATTAATGGTTAAGGTCAAAACTAGAGGTCCAGCACATAACACAAACTATGGTCATTGTTGTCACACTAATATTTTCTGATTTTAAAATGCCCTTGGGCATTTAAATTTGAAACAGTCTTTTTTGCAGGATGCCTTGACTTTTTTATGATGAGGGACATCATGTTTACAAGAGAGACTGAGTGATGGATATCCTCATGTAAATTGCAGCTGTGCCCTGTCCTGTTATCTGCCTTGTCTTGTAGTAACCATTTATCTCTCTTGTCTTTGCACCCTTTGCAGAGTTTTTTGCCATGGAAACAGAAATGATACCAAAATTCTCCTCAAAAGATGAGGAAATTGACTTCTGGAAGGCGCTTTCCCTCAAGTACAAGAAAGGGTAGGTACAAACACGCAGTGTGATGCATTTCCCCTTCACTTAACGGTAGAGTCAGCAATTCTAATCCAGTAAACTTTATCAGATTCAGCAAATATCTCCTCATGGTCCACTACCTGTCTGTACTGCGTGTGCGCTGAAAAAAAATCTGGTGTTCATACACAGCTCTGTAAATGGGAAACAAAGTAGCTTGAACCAAGCCACAAAACACTATTCCAGCTGTAGACTAACATTACATGACCCTGTTTGGCACACTCTAAACGCCACACTAAATCTTCTAAATTTTCACTGTTTTTAAATCGCTCTAACATCCTCAACTCTCACTCTATTTGGACACATGATACATCAAAACGTTTGCCAAATTCTTGTGACCCTCACAATGTAAAATTCAAAGCTGTGTGATATGTAGTTGGTATACGAACATTTGTTTGGAGGGTGCGCACCCATAGAAAATGCAGGGAAGGGAGGGGTGTATTTGTTTGGCTGTTGAGCTCAACAAACATCAACCATCTTTCTCCAGAATTGCTGACTCCACCTTTTAAGGTGCCCTCACACATCCAGCCATTAACGTTAATTTAACATCATTTTGCAGTCAAGGGGTCATGTAGGGCTAGGGGGTTGGTACTGACATGACGATAAATCAGTTACAGTAATTTGACAAATCAAGACCTGGTATCATTACCATTAAAGTTCCATACCAGCAAATGCATGAACACAAAAGAATTACAAAACCACTATGAGAATGCATAACAGCAAGATGCTGTGACATATGATTCTCTTTTGTTGACATGTACAGACCACTCAAGAAGTTCTCAGCTGGTGAGATTATGCCGCGTCATCTAAAGTGTTTTAAGCATGTGGCACAGGTGGTTCTATTGTTAATCCATGCAGTACAACTTCAAAAAAAAACTAGTATTCCATCACAAGTGGTTAGTTAACAATTGACAAAAATGGAAAATTTGACTGACTGAGATAAAGAACCTTCCTAACATTAGATTGGACAAAGACAAGTCGGCAGCACTGAACCAAAGGTCTTCACTGCCATTTTCAAAAACTCCAATAACTCTGTTGCAAGACTTGGTAGTATTGGTGGTGGTGTGTGAATAATCACAATGCGTTAAAATAATGCTAAGGTGATGCCTGTGGGAACAGAAGCTGCTGCCTTTACCAGAAAATTGCCTGCAGTTCATTAATGTTAGAGTGTATGTGTGAAAGTGCCTCCATCAGTGTTTCATCTCTTGGGTAACATTTACTTGCTATATAATCTGCCTATCTTTGTACAGTCACTCTTATTTGCCTGAATCACCTTGGGAGTATAACCCTAAGGATGCTTCGCCTGCTGGTGTTGTTGGATGTCAATCACTCATTATTACTCTTTCAATTAAACTGTAGTAATGACATATACAATTACACCTCTAAAAGAGCCTTATGTAAGACCAGATGTGAGAATATCTCTTCCCCCCCCCCCCCCCAAAAAGGTCGGATCCTTTTCGCCTTGAACATTAAAGGCTTTCAAGTCTCCTTGACTGATTTGAATGGGTTTATCATTGCAGCAATGATTTCCTCTCGTCATTTCCCAACAATATGAGACTTGGAGGCTTAGCACCATTATAATGAGCTTTTTCCAGGCTACTTCTTGGAGTTGACATATCTCACAAAATGGTTCTTGATGGACACAAAAGGATGCTGATAAAATCTCAGTGGACAGTTGACACACCCTTTGGCTATAGAAAACAAGCTTAAATTTACACTGTTATGTAAGAGTTTGTAGACATGGTGCAAGGTAAATTAAAGGCACATTGTGCGTACGTGGTTAAAGATTTCAGTGGTGTGTGTGTGTGTGTGTGTGTGTGTGTGTGTGTGTGTGTGTGTGTGTGTGTGTGTGTGTTCACTTAACATGTCTGTGAAATTATCTTGTTATACAAGGGCTTTCCTTGGCTTTCAGAGACACTTGGGTTATCAAATTAGTGGACTGGGTATGCACAAGACAAGGGCCTTTGAGGCTGTTTCAGAAAACGGTAACTATAGCCCACCTAATACTATCAGTGGCCTTTGTATAAACAGGCACTAGGCAAGTTAATATAGCCTGTATCACAGAACGTAACATATATTCTTTATTCCACATCATTATTGTAGTAGTGGGGAAAAGTGTAGACTGTTTCAACAGCTTAATAAACGGCAAGGCCCCCTTTTTATAGGTATTGATTTTATTTTTTAGTCAGAAAATGTAACTTGAAGATTCCTTTAAGGGATGGAGGATTTCCTCCTAAACAAGTGCTGTTCTGCACAGGATTGTTTTGAGTCAAGGCCAATAAAAGTGAAGAGGATGCTCTGGGTCATTAACAGTAAAAGGATATCAGCGGGAGGTAGATGGTGCCCTCAGGTCAAGTAAGATCAGTTCAAAGGGCAGAAAGGGCTACATCTAAACAAGCTGCAGATGTGGAAAGATGTGTCCTGCTGTGTGCTGTCTCAGAGGAAACCTGCAGAGGGATGAACATGGTGTTTAAAGGATTTCCGAGCTTTGTGGACCCCTTCCCATACGTCGTCGTATGTTAGTGGCATGACACAGTCCTTGGCTGTTTGCTTCTGCCATATTTAGCTCTGTGTGTTGTTCATTTATTACCATATCAACAGACAATTATGTAACCACCTCCACCCAGTGAACCCGGCCAGTGATTGCCACCCTATCCGGTTTTATAGTTTTTATGTAATGCAGTAGAACGTCATTCATCAGAACTTCAAGCTTTGGGAACTGACCGGCCAAACTGGGAAAAAAACCCAATTCCTCCCATAAAAAGTGAAAATATTAATGCTGTTGGTTAAATGCAGTTCTTTGACAGCGTACATTGATGATCCATGCAACTAAGAGTGTTTAAGCTGTAAATCTGACTTCATCTCTGTTGTAGAATGTTTCAGTTATCTGGATGAGCTTCTGCTTCAGATAAAGAAGGCTTTATTACTTGCAGCCTGAATGCATAGTCTGGATATTAACATTGGCCTGGACTTCACCTTTAGCAATTGTTTTTTATCTTCGTTCCCTAATTTGATTAGCTGTTGGCTATTCCTCTTTTTAAAATGGTACTTGGACAGAGATGAGTTATAGCACTATTTATATAAACAATAAATACAAGGAAAATGCCTATATCCTGTGTAATGATTCTTGCTGAGCTGGTTCCTGTTACTATCCGGTAAACAGGAAAAACTTTGACTTAAGGAAGTATTAGAGATGGCACCATCCATTAATCTTGTCAGCTTTGTGACAGGATGGAACCAACAAATTATATCTATCTGTCAAGAATATATAAAAACACATGTATCCCGAGAGTGGAAATCTTCACCTAATAGCCAACAGTGATTTTCATAAATGTAAAAAGAGCTGTCAATGATATATTATTGAATTCCCTCCCTAAGAGGCTTTAAATATCCAATTATTTAGTAAATATTTTGTTAGTGGAATTTTTAGCCCATTTTCTGATGTTGAAAACTTGGTATCAATTTTAAAACTATGAAAATTGTAACGGATGGTGAAAAGTTCACATTACACAGCTTAATCCTTTAAACAGCCTTTAGTCTGTTGCAGCATATTTAACCAAATTCATAAATATCCAGTAAGTTTGAGTTTTACAGATAAAGTCAGTGTTTATCAAAGGCTTCATTGGCCAAATAAGGGGTAAAAATTGCATTGGTGTGTAAATTTTGATGCCCTCTTTCCTTTATTGGGTGGTGATTGAACTACTAGAAGAAAAATTCCCAATGAACCCTGTGTCCCTCTGGGCTGTTCATATTCTCTTCCTCTTTATATCTGTTTCATTGACTTGTTGTTTAAGGCCTTTTCCACATTACCCTGCCTCTCTCTCCCTTAGCTACCAGGAGGCTCAGGATGAGCTGCTGGAGTTCCAGGAGGGGAGCAGAGAGTTGGAGGCTGAGCTAGAAACACAGCTGGGCCAGGCTGAACACCGCTTGAGGGACCTGCACTCGGAGAACCAAAGACTCAGGAATGAGATGGAGTCTCTCAAGGTAAATGAGTAGAAAGAAGAGGGTCCTATCTAGAGCATGACCGATATGGTTTTTTTTAGACTGATCCCGATTTTAGGGGGAGGGAAATTCACCAATAACCGATATGGTGGCCGATATAGTGTATTTTTGGGCTGGAATGAAGATAAACCTTTTCTATGCAGATTGTGCACCGATTCTTCCACTGATATGACTGCAAAGGTACTCGGGAGGCTTCTTAATTAAAAATAACTTTATTAAAGAATATTTAACATTGTTATACATTGTCAACCAATTCTAGAAATGAATACTGAGAAAATAAAGAATAAATAAAAATAAAATAAATAGCTAAAGAAACATCAGTACTGTTCAGTATCAATCATTTGCCGACTATGTGTAGCTAGATAACTTTGGCTACCAAGCCATGTTAGATACTTGTTCAGCTCACATTGATTTATGTGTCCCCTCTGGTTCAATAATTTCCAATGCACTGGCTGTAACTACAGACGTGTGTCGCAACGTTAGCAATCTTGCACTGATAAACATGGCATTAGCTAGCTTTGTGGGTAACCTAATTTAGCAATGGACAGCATTATATATGCTTAGGTAAGCGATGTTGCCAGATAATTTGTAGAAGTAACGAGGGAGAAATGGTGGGATCGTTGTTGGTTTACTCTCTAGAACTGCCTCACTGTTGTCATAAATAAACCTACAATCATGTTTGTCAACAGCTTAGCCTGCACCACTCAACTACCATAACGTTAGACGTACATTTGATGTTTTACTGATGGCATTGACGTTACTGCAGCAAACCAGGCATGGCTGGCACAAATGTTGTCAGGCTTCTTTAGGCTAAGGAGAAATGATGGGGTGTTACGACCCTCGGTCTGGAGAGGGTGCAACTATTAGTGTACTGAGTAACAGTGAGGTGAGGGTGCAACACAGTGAGACATAAACGTATAGATATAATAAAATAAATATATTTATTAACAATGACAGGACAAGGGAACCGAACGGTTGCCAAAACAAACTATTAACAAAAGTAACCCACCCTTGACAGTGCTGAAAAGCACCAAACCTAAAGACAAAAAGGTGGCAACCGCTGCTAACCTAGTGTGTCTAACAGAGGTAAGCTACGTGATGGGGTGTTTGCCCATGGGCATCTTACCTTGATCCCCTCGCCCAAAAGAGCTAAACAACTAAACATAACTCAAAATAGTCACAATGCAAACTAAACCAAAAACGGGCCAGACGTTACAAACACAAAGTAACTACATCACACAAACTAAACTAGCTGGCCGGTGAACTGAACACATGTGGGGGTTTAAATGGGAGACTGCACAGCTGATGAAAATTGGATGATTCGTTGACCGGTTGATTAGGTGATGAGGAGCACCTGGCGGATACCTGAATGTAGAGTCAGAGTGATACAGGAGGCAACACAAAACTATACGGACACACCCGTGGCCGTAACATGGGGCATATTTATTATTATTTTAGTAATGTATTTGACGTGACAATTATCAAAATATCATGAATACAGATGATCTCCATCGTGGGCTACTCTGCTCGACTTCTGTTTGGGTCAGCTGATTGTGATTTGTGGCATTCCAAACACGTGTGTTACCACAGTGAAGTTGCAAAACTATGCAACGACAACACTCATAACATGGTTGAAGGATCTGCCTTCCGTCTCTTTCTAACCCATTATGACCTAAGGCGACCTCTAAAAAATATTCTAAAATCTAAGGCATTGTTTGAAAACAACCTCCTAAAACCTGAAGGTTTTCAGAAAAACTTGGACAGAATTGTCAACTTTTACTAAAACCTTTATTTCTCAGCCTAGCAGATAGAAACATGAAATAAAAACCATTTGAGAGCTTAAACCTTTAGCTTTAATTGGGAATTATTGCCTTTGCCCTAATGTTTATTAATATCCATCCATTATCCAAACTGCTTAATCTTGCTGTCAGGGTCGTGGGGATGCTGGAGCCTATCTCAGCACTCATTGGGCTGCAGGTGGGGAGACACCCTGGACAGGCCGCCAGGCCATCACAGGGCAATTCATTAATATTTTTAAAAAAAATCAATAAACAAAGAATCCAACAAACTCGCTGAACTGATCCTCTTCTTCCTGCTCCTCCTCTCTCACCCACTGAGCCCTGGCTAGCAGGTCAGCAGTCACATCATAATCTGGGTCTGAATCTTCTAATTCATTGTTGTTTTTGTCGGCAAAGTAACTGCTGTACTCGGCGTCAATATCGCTCCCCTCACTCTGGTTGTCAGCCATTGTCACTGCCTGAAGCACAACTTAAGTGACGGTCCACAAGGAGGCCAAGAGGCTAAGGTGGGCTAAGAGCACAAAATAAACAAAAATTCATCCCATAATGCATTTCACCTTCCCCATGTGGATTTCGGCAAATCACGGTGCATTTCATCAGTCACGTGTCTTGAAAACAAGGACATCATCTAAAACGTGGCACGACACGAAAGGGAGAAGCATGCAAAGGTCGCACCTGGGCTTCTTAAAGGGATCTCTCTCTCTCTCTCTCTCTCTCTCTCTCTCTCTCTCTCTCTCTCTCTCTCTCTCTCTCTCTCTCTCTCTCTATATATATATATATATATGCAGATGTTGCATCTAGTCTTAATGGGTTGTCATTTATCAGCCATTGTAAATGCTGTTACTGATTTATCTGCAATTGGCTCATATCAGCCAATAATATCGGCGCGGATTTATCGGTCGGGTTCTAGTCCTATCAAGAGGATCTGAGGCAAAGTAAATAAATCTTTCAATGTGGAGGGCATCTCCAACTATAGCTGTGTCTATAAAATTCAGCCATTTAGTTAGAATGGTCCCATTAGAACGGGTTATCACCATTTTGGGTCAGGCCCCACCAGATGTTGGCCCCTAATGTAGAGACGTCATTGCTCATTTCATTCATTTTCCAAGCTGCTTATTCTAATTAGGGTCATGGTGTGCTGGAGTCTATCCTAGCGCTCATTGTGCAGAAGGTGGGGAAACACCCTGGACAGGTCGCCAGTCTATTGCAGGGCAGACACAGAGACAAACACATTCATACACACATTCACACCTAGGTGCAATTTAGTATCTCCAATTTGCCTGACTTGCATGTCTTTTGGCTGTGGGAGGAAACTGGAGCTCCTGGCGGAAACCCATGCAGACACAGGGAGAACATGCAAACTCCACACAGAAAGGACTCTGACTGGCCGGCCGTGAATTGAACCCAGGACCTTCTTGCTGTGAGCTGACAGCGCTAACCACTGTGCCACCCTGCCCCCCCCCCAAAAAAAAGACGTGCGAAACCGAGTCTTATCAACCAAAATGGCCATCTGCATTTTGCTACCAGGACATTGTATTAAAAAGCCCTAAATGTTGGCTCTATGGGTGACTCTACCCATGAATGGGGATTTATGATGAAATGGGTTGTGTCTAACCTCAAAAAGCTCACACACTGAGTCAAGTACATACTGCCAGTCTCCATCCATAACCTTGGATTAAATATTTGATGTCTTTTTTTTTTTTATCGTGGCTGTCTCATATCATCACTTGTCCTTGAGTGCAGTATCCTGGGAGAGGGGAGGAGAGGAATCACGCATAACAGCTGCTGCTGTCTGGGTGTGTTTTTTTTTTTAAAGTATCCAGGTGTGAAATCTAGTCAGGTGGTAAAGAGCCACAGAAAAATTGAAGTGGGATTACTCCATGCAACCAGTCATTCAAATGCACTTGGATTGCGCTGGAACCCCACCCCTAAAAAGATATGCTGACAAGTTTCCCATTGTGTGGTGTGGACTATACCACACATTTCTACTCTCCAAGCCTATTACCCGCCAGACACTCCCAACATTTCTAATGCAAAATATCAGCCTCATCGCCCCGGTGGCCGAATGGCTACGGTGCATGCTACATAACCGCAATATCCCTGGTAAAATTCCAGCCAGGGACCTTTGTTGCATGTCATAACCATCCCTCTCTCCCATTGTTTCCTGTCCTTCACTGTCTGCCATCCAATAAAGGCAAAAAATGTCAAAAATTAAATCTAAAAAAGAAAAAGAAAAAAAAGGCCTCAGTCAGGCGTAACGCAGTGGGGATGGCACGGGTGTTACTTTGGAATTCATGGTAATCTAAATGGTAATCTGGCTGGTGAAAATTGCAAGGGTACCTCTCTTTTCCAATCTCGACACCCCTTCCCACTGAGTGGTATTGGCACCCGTTTTGTCCTAGGCAGGGCCATACTCTGATCCAGCTCGGCTCTTTCTCCGTGACCCTCATGCATAATCCATTTGTTGGCATCTCTCTTGCATGCTTCCCTTGCATGTTCTTGCTAGCACCAATGGGTGGGGGGCATCTCTGTCCCATGTTCACAATAATTTTCCAGATATGCAGGTGAAGGAAGTCACCACTCGCGATGGGATATACATGTGCAAGGGAGACTGAAGTCCTTTTATTTTTTATTTTACACCTGTTATTCCAGACAAGCAATGAATTTTAAACATCAAGTAAATTCACACCTTTTGTTGGGAGGAAATGCCACCCCATTGACCTATACCTGTGTGACACTTAAGTGTTGGAATATCAGGAATGCATTCTTACTCTTTGTAATACAACTTGACTGTTCCATCTTCTAGGTTTATACTAGATATATCCCACATTGTTTGGCATGTCACTGTACATAAATCATGTCACATTACGTAGTCTGTGACGCTATCATTTTAATTAGGCTTTTGTGAATGACATTCTGGGGCAAACGACAGACTGGCAGTCTGGCCGAGGTTCGGCTATTTTTTAATTGATTCAGACATGGTGGCAATAGCAGATATAGGTCAGAAACACAAACAGGCCTGGCAATATCTGTTGAGCTGATTTTCCTGGAGGTGGTGGAGAGATAGGCCACTCAGAACATCCCTTGCATGGGAATGGTGGCGGGTATACTGGGGCCCTGAAAAATGGATGATGAAATGTAGGTTAGTGGGAGGTAGGAGGTGCCCATAACTGTTTTTTGTGTGTGTGTGTGTGTGTGTGTGTGCATGTGTGTGGAAACAAGGAGTTGGGAAGCCTTTATGTAGCTCTGTGGGACAATTTGTTTTACATCAAATAATTGCATGTGAACATCCCTCCACTCTGCATTTCTCTGTCTAAACCCTACCTCTCCGATTTTCTCCCTGCGTTTCTGCCTCGACCGCCCATCCAGGAAAGAATGGAGGAGCAGTACACTCAGAACTACAAGCAGATCTCCATGCTGGAGGACGACCTGGGCCAGACACGCAGCATCAAGGAGCAGCTCCACAAATACGTCAGGGAGCTAGAGCAGTCCAATGATGACTTGGAGAGAGCCAAAAGGTGAAAAAAAAATGTACAATTTTTTTTCTAATGGATCTTTTTTCAAAATTTGATATCCCTTTATTGCAATTGATAGAACCTCTCTACCTGACACCTGATTACTCCCTTAATGGGAGTGCCCCCCAGCAGAACAATATAGGAGAAGCAATATAACCCCCCCCTCCAAAAAAAATAAAAAACTAATAGATCTACACTACCGTTCAAAAGTTTGGGATCACCCAAACAATTTTGTGTTTTCCATGAAAAGTCACACTTATTCACCACCATATGTTGTGAAATGAATAGAAAATAGAGTCAAGACATTGACAAGGTTAGAAATAATGATTTGTATTTGAAATAAGATTTTTTTTACATCAAACTTTGCTTTCGTCAAAGAATCCTCCATTTGCAGCAATTACAGCATTGCAGACCTTTGGCATTCTAGCTGTTAATTTGTTGAGGTAATCTGGAGAAATTGCACCCCACGCTTCCAGAAGCAGCTCCCACAAGTTGGATTGGTTGGATGGGCACTTCTTGCGTACCATACGGTCAAGCTGCTCCCACAACAGCTCAATGGGGTTCAGATCTGGTGACTGCGCTGGCCACTCCATTACCGATAGAATACCAGCTGCCTGCTTCTGCTCTAAATAGTTCTTGCACAATTTGGAGGTGTGTTTAGGGTCATTGTCCTGTTGTAGGATGAAATTGGCTCCAATCAAGCACTGTCCACTGGGTATGGCATGGCGTTGCAAAATGGAGTGATAGCCTTCCTTATTCAGAATCCCTTTTACCCTGTACAAATCTCCCACCTTACCAGCACCAAAGCAACCCCAGACCATCACATTACCTCCACCATGCTTAACAGATGGCGTCAGGCATTCTTCCAGCATCTTTTCATTTGTTCTGCGTCTCACAAACGTTCTTCTTTGTGATCCAAACACCTCAAACTTGGATTCATCCGTCCACAACACTTTTTTCCAGTCTTCCTCTGTCCAATGTCTGTGTTCTTTTGCCCATCTTAATCTTTTTCTTTTATTGGTCAGTCTCAGATATGGCTTTTTCTTTGCCACTCTGCCCTGAAGCCCAGAATCCCGCAGCCGCCTCTTCACTGTAGATGTTGACACTGGTGTTTTGCGGGTACTATTTAATGAAGATGCCAGTTGGGGACCTGTGAGGCGTCTGTTTCTCAAACTAGAGACTCTAATGTACTTATCTTCTTGCTCAGTTGTGCAATGCGGCCTCCCACTTCTTTTTCTACTCTGGTTAGAGCCTGTTTGTGCTGTCCTCTGAAGGGAGTAGTACACACCGGTGTAGGAAATCTTCAATTTCTTAGCAATTTCTCGCATGGAATAGCCTTCATTTCTAAGAACAAGAATAGACTGTCGAGTTTCAGATGAAAGTTCTCTTTTTCTGGCCATTTTGAGCGTTTAATTGACCCAACAAATGTGATGCTCCAGAAACTCAATCTGCTCAAAGGAAGGTCAGTTTTGTAGCTTCTGTAACGAGCTAAACTGTTTTCAGATGTGTGAACATGATTGCACAAGGGTTTTCTAATCATCAAATAGCCTTCTGAGCCAATGAGCAAACACATTGTACCATTAGAACACTGGAGTGATAGTTGCTTGAAATGGGCCTCTATACACCTACACTACCGTTCAAAAGTTTGGGATCACCCAAACAATTTCGTGTTTTCCATGAAAAGTCACACTTATTCACCACCATATGTTGTGAAATGAATAGAAAATAGAGTCAAGACATTGACAAGGTTAGAAATAATGATTTGTATTTGAAATAAGATTTTTTTTACATCAAACTTTGCTTTCGTCAAAGAATCCTCCATTTGCAGCAATTACAGCATTGCAGACCTTTGGCATTCTAGCTGTTAATTTGTTGAGGTAATCTGGAGAAATTGCACCCCACGCTTCCAGAAGCAGCTCCCACAAGTTGGATTGGTTGGATGGGCACTTCTTTGAGCAGATTGAGTTTCTGGAGCATCACATTTGTGGGGTCAATTAAACGCTCAAAATGGCCAGAAAAAGAGAACTTTCATCTGAAACTCGACAGTCTATTCTTGTTCTTAGAAATGAAGGCTATTCCATGCGAGAAATTGCTAAGAAATTGAAGATTTCCTACACCGGTGTGTACTACTCCCTTCAGAGGACAGCACAAACAGGCTCTAACAGGTACTATTTAATGAAGATGCCAGTTGGGGACCTGTGAGGCGTCTGTTTCTCAAACTAGAGACTCTAATGTACTTATCTTCTTGCTCAGTTGTGCAACGCGGCCTCCCACTTCTTTTTCTACTCTGGTTAGAGCCTGTTTGTGCTGTCCTCTGAAGGGAGTAGTACACACCGGGGTAGGAAATCTTCAATTTCTTAGCAATTTCTCGCATGGAATAGCCTTCATTTCTAAGAACAAGAATAGACTGTCGAGTTTCAGATGAAAGTTCTCTTTTTCTGGCCATTTTGAGCGTTTAATTGACCCCACAAATGTGATGCTCCAGAAACTCAATCTGCTCAAAGAAGTGCCCATCCAACCAATCCAACTTGTGGGAGCTGCTTCTGGAAGCGTGGGGTGCAATTTCTCCAGATTACCTCAACAAATTAACAGCTAGAATGCCAAAGATCTGCAATGCTGTAATTGCTGCAAATGGAGGATTCTTTGACGAAAGCAAAGTTTGATGTAAAAAAATCTTATTTCAAATACAAATCATTATTTCTAACCTTGTCAATGTCTTGACTCTATTTTCTATTCATTTCACAACATATGGTGGTGAATAAGTGTGACTTTTCATGGAAAACACAAAATTGTTTGGGTGATCCCAAACTTTTGAACGGTAGTGTATGTAGATATTGCACCAAAAACCAGACATTTGCAGCTAGAATAGTCATTTACCACATTAGCAATGTATAAAGTGTATTTCTTTAAAGTTAAGACTAGTTTAAAGTTATCTTCATTGAAAAGTACAGTGCTTTTCCTTCAAAAATATGGACATTTCAATGTGATCCCAAACTTTTGAACGGTAGTGTATATCACAAATAATATAAAAGTGTCCCAAAGCAGCTTTATTGCTATATGGAATGAGCTGGATCCAGATCAATGTGGCTGTTACACAGGCATGAGGAATTGATCACTTGTTAGACCATTTATTAGAATAATGATTCACAAGAGGAAAATTCTCTCAAAAAAACAAAGCATATTCCACCAGTAGTAAAATGTGCAATCTATGTCTAACTGGAAAGTATTTTATCATTTGCAAACCAGAAATGTCTACATTGAATAACAGGAATGAATTGGCCAGCAGTTGCAGACATGGATATAAGCGTCTATTTTGTAATTATAAATAAATCATGCCAATAGACAAATACCATTAAACTTGTATGCAAACCCCCCCCCACTGGACAGTTAGCGATCACGTTTTTGAATGTAGGCACCTCCCCCTTCCCCCATTGGATGTTGTGCACATGATGTGCATGACGAGGCAGTTAATGTGTTCTTTCCCATGTAGCTTTGTTGACAGCTGATGATTGCTTGAAACAGGCTTGTACTGTTTATTAAAGAATTTACTTGACTTTACTTGACTATACTATATCCCCAATTTTGTGTTGGCCCTGTGATGGCCTGGCGGCCTGTCCATGGTGTTTCCCCACCTGCCGCCCAGTGACTGCAGAGATAGGCTCCAGCATCCCCGCGACTCTGAGAGCAGGATAAGCGGTTTGGGTAATGGATGGATGGAGGCAGGAAGAAGAGGAATATAAATTATGTCTCTCATTCTGTTCTGCCCTTCCTTCTAGCTGTGACAACCTTTTGCGCAGAACATGTCAAAAAAATTGTTTTTTTTTTGTTTTCAAAAAATTTAGTTCAGAATTTAGTCTAAAGCCAGAAGGGAAAATATATTTTACTTCCAGATGAGGGGTGCCTAACCACTGATTTATCACAGGAAAAATGCTGTTGTTTTTGTTTTTTGTTTTTTCTCTTTTATCCTCCCAGCCTCACTCCTTTTCCATCACTAATTCCCTCTCCTTTCCTCTCCTTACTCCAGAGCGACTATTGTGTCTTTGGAGGATTTTGAGCAACGTCTGAACCAGGCCATAGAGAGGAATGCCTTCCTGGAGAGTGAGCTGGATGAGAAGGAGTCACTCCTGGTCTCTGTGCAGAGATTAAAGGATGAGGCCAGAGGTGATTATTGACTGACTTTTACGAACAAATTGAGCTGTTACTCACCCTTTTCACTCATTACCATATGACTGCTGCGCCCTCTCTCCTTTTTACTGTCTGTGTGAAATCACAAAGCTTTACTTTCTCACTGATTTGTGTCCTCCACAAGTCTATTTTTAGTTTTGGTTATGTCTACATAAAACAATGTTCTTTCTTTTGTGACAGACCTACGGCAGGAGCTTGCCGTGCGCGAGAGGCAGACGGACGTAACGAGGATGTCTGCTCCAAGTTCACCTACTCGGGACAACGTGAAGATGGACACAGCGGTACAGGCGTCCCTGTCTCTCCCTGCCACCCCGCTGAGCAAAGGTCTGGACAACGCCTTTGCCAACACAACAGGTTGCTTCAAGCTGTTCCTTTCAGTCCCATTCAGTCTTTCCTTCTTCCTAATAATGTTATTCTTTTAAATAGAGCTTCTCTTTGTTAATCTGGTTAAAAGGCAGTCATAACACCACTTTGTTTGTTCTGATATTCAGTGATGTAAATAGGTATGTGTCTTGCATCTGATTCATTAAAATCCGAAAGGACTCAGTAAACTATTGATGTGTCCAGGGGATGCACCCTATTTTCCCCCCGATAATGCTACATTATGAAGAACAAATCCGTGTTGAAATCATAGAAATAAATGAAAGAAAACTCGCCACTCGTCTACATTTTCTAACCGCGAGATCCCGTGTTCAGTAATCGCAACATACTACTTTAGCTCTAACAAGCTCCTGCACAGATTTCATTTCACCAATCAAGGCTACAAACTTGGTATTGATAAATAAATTCACGTACCCACTGTCACTCATGTCGATGATGACCGATCCAAGGCTTTATGCAGTGCATTATCATTCGTTTTGGTGCTACAGATATCGTTTTGTTTTTATTTGAATAATGTTTTGTTCATGTGTTATACTCGCACTCTTGTTTGATAATTGATTTTGGTGCTGTTATGTTGCTACAGACACTATTTTGTTTATTTGAATTTTGTAGTATGTCATGATGATGTGACATTGTTTTGTAAATAAAGTTTTTACATTTGGGATTTTATTTGTTTAATTTTCAGATACATTTTCAACACATACATGAATATAACCACAATTATAATTATATATAGCATCAAACACAGGTTTAATATGACAATTTCTTGGGGAAAAAAAATATTGAGGGGGGTGGCTTCCAGTTATGAAGCTGAACAGATGTGAGAGAAGGTAGCACATGTGATAACTATTTGATATTTACAATGAACACTGTTAAATTGGTACAACATCAGTACAGAAGTCATTTAGTTTTCAGCCTTGGCTTACTGCTATTTCTTAATTCACCATGCAATGTTTTTTTTGTTGTTATTTCGTACTGTCTACAACCATGCCAAACACACGCCATGCTAAAAGCAGCCATGAGGGCGAACAATCTGTCCATGACCAGCGCCCAAACCAGATGGATTCCCCACTGAATTTTGCAACTTTCACTGACCAGCTGAATACATTGAAGGAGGATATATTTGGGAAAATCGACTCAGTGGTGGGGTCACTGAGAACTGAAATATTATCTGTACGAGATTAGCTAGCCTCCTCTACTAATGCTCTACATGCTACAGTGGACTCCCATGCGAACCAGCTTGGTGAACTTGAAAACACTGCCATTTTCTGCTGGTATTCTGTTAGAGATCCATAGACCACCGTTAATGATTTGATCCGTGAGGTATCATATTTGAAAGCCAAATGTGACAATTTTGAAAGCAGGTCTAGACGGAACAATATAAGGGTGGTTGGCCTGAAAGAAGACATGGAAGGGGGGACCCAAGCTGTTAACTGTATGGCAAACTGGCTACATGATACTCTGGACCTTGACATCAAGCACACAGATCACTGCTCCCCAAACCAAAAACCTGAGCTTCTCTGTGTCCCATGATCATCAGGCTGCATTATTACCGGGACAGGGTCGCTGTACTTCACAAATCCAAAGTAATTGGTGACACTGCAATACAAGCAAAAGTGGATGCATATCTTCCCTGATCTCACGGCCACCCAGTCTAAGAAGCGTGAAATCTTCACAGGAGTCAAGCGTCTGTTGCGTGGGAATTCTGCATTCACAGACTATGGATACTTTAAACGGGGCCATTTAAGGATAACACTGCTGAACAGAAAATGGCACAGATTTGAGGATCCAACTGCAACTGAATATTTTGCACCCCTTTGTGGCTGTGGAGGGCTCTGCTGACCCAGTTAACGACTGTGCGTCACCTGTGGATTGATGGTGCAGACCGTAGGTTGACCTGTTGAGGTAGGCTATTGTGAGCCAAAGTATTACAACTTGGGGGTAAGCTAACTATGTAGATAGTTGGGAAAAGGGGAAATTTCAGCTATTTCTGGTTTCTCTAGCATTCTTTTAATGTAACCTCCTGACCCCTCTTTCTCTTATTCTCATACTCACACTGTCGTGTAGCTTTTTGCTGCACTTGTAGGCTAACGTTTGATGGTTGAATGGTGTTAACTATGTTCTTGTTTTTGTATCATTGTATTTGTTATTAATATCGCATGATCCTGTTTGAAGGAGTTAGTAAATTTGTTTTTTAATGCAGCTTATTTAGGAAGCTACTTGGGGGTTTGTTGTATGTTTTTCTTTGTTTCTTCACGATCATTATTGTTACTCTCGTCCTGATGTTCACAAGGCTGCCTTCTCTCCATGTCATGTCTTTCAGCATTCTGACTTAATTTAGTTTATGGCAACGTCAAAAGATTTTCTGACCCGAGGAAGTAACCTGTCTTTTATGAGCTGGAATGTCAAGGGCTTGAACTCGTGTATTTAATGTAACAAAGTGCTTAATGAGTTGCATAGCCTAAACACAATGTTGGCCTTCCTGCAAGAAACTCACTTGGGACCTTTAGAACACATGATTAAGAAAGAATTACATTGGGCAGCTGTATCACTTCAGTTTTCCATGCAAATCCTGGGGGGCAGCCATTATAATGCATAAAGATATTCCATTCAAAGTATCACACAATGACAAATCCTAATAGACTATATTTTGTCTCAGGTGGATTATATAATACGCCATTATTTTTGGCTAACGTCTATGCACCCAACTGGGATGATGACAACTTCTTTCATAAATTGTTCTCAGAAATCACTGACCTTGAATCCCACTACTTCATGTTAGGTGGCGATTTCAATTGCTGTTTAAACCCAACTCTGGATCCACTAAGATCACCTGCAGTTAAAAATCAGTCGATGTGATTAAATCTTTCATAGAAGAATATGAAGCTTCTGATCCATGGCGATTTCCATACCCTCAAAGCAAAAATAAATAAATAAATAAATAAATTCCACAGCACATAACACATTTTCAAGCATTGATTTTTTTTTTCTTTCTATTTGATAATAAATGACTCCCCTGGGTACATGTCGGCTCTTACAAAGCTATTGTTATCTCTGACCATGCTCCAGTGTCCCTTGAGCACCCCTTCCCAGATAAACCCAATCCTCATGGCCCATGGTGCTTCAACTCACTACTGTTCTCAGATGAAGCATTTATTTACTTCATATCAGCTGAAATAAATATTTTTGTAATCATTGTCATCACTCCAGGGGTATCTGTCTCACTGATTTGAGAGACATTTAAGGCATATATTAGGGGGCAAATTATAGCCTTTTCTGGATTTCAAGGGAAGCGTCGTGGGGAATGACAATCTCAACTACTTACACTGATAAGAGTTAGAGGACGAGTATGCCTCTGCTCCCTCTCCAGAGCTATACAAAAAGCTGATTATTCTCAAGTCTGAATTTGACACTCCGGTACAGAACAAGCAGAATCTTAGCTACTGCAGCTAAGACACAGTGTTTATGAATCTGAAGATAGACCTTCCAAATTTTATTCACCTACCAGCTCAGACAAACCAGCACATCTAATCTTATTTTTAAACTAGCCACGCCCGCTGGCATGACAACATACCCCCAGGAAATTTAGCCATTTTAAAGACTTCTGTAACTCATTGTATAAATCTGAACAAAACACTGAGCCACAGGCTTTAGTCATTCTTTCATCGGATAGAAAGGCCCAGAATTTCACCAGATCAAAAGGGAACCCTGGATCAAGCACTCACTGAGAATGAACTCATCAAGGCAATCAGCTCTTTGCTATCTGGGAAATGCCCAGGGTCTGATGGCCTTCCTATAGAGTTCTTTAAGAAGCTTTGAACTAAAGTTTAATAATAATAATAATAATAAATCAATCTTATGTAGCGCTTTTCTAACACTCAAAGTCACTTTACAATAAGCGGGGTGAAACAAGACAACAGATAAACATAGCACAAACATACAGGGGTGGTT
This sequence comes from Lampris incognitus, assembly GCF_029633865.1. NCBI lineage: Eukaryota > Metazoa > Chordata > Actinopteri > Lampriformes > Lampridae > Lampris > Lampris incognitus. The sequence continues at coordinate 21,647,559 of NC_079227.1, forward strand.
TTCATCTTACATCAAGTTTACATCTATGCTGCACAGTATGTTCAATTAATTCCTATCATCCGGTACGCTTCCTCCCTCTCTTCAGCAAGACTTTATGTCTTTAATATAAAAAAAAGGACCCAGTTCACTGTTATCCTACCGCCCTGTCTCATTGTTCAATGCTGATATTAAGGTACCTGCTAAGGCTCTTTCACTTAGATTAGAATCTGTACTTCCTTCAAACATACATTCAGACCAAATTGGCTTCATTAAAAACACTGCCCCCCCCCAACATATGGCATCTTTTCAGTGTAATTTATGATAACAAGACTTAAGTGCCCGGAGGTAGTTGTGTCCCTAGACGCTAAGAAAGGTTTTGGTAGGGTCGAGTGAGAGTATTTCTTCACCGCCCTTGTTAAATTTGGATTTGGACAAGGCTTTCTAGCCTGGACAGGGCATTTTCACTCCTTGCCTTTTATCGTCAGTGCGTACAAATAATTTCAACTCTGAACCAGTGGTGATTGCACCTTATTGCACCTTACTTTTATTTTTTTTTACATTTTATCTTGTTTGTGTGTGTGTGTGTGTGTGTGTGTGTATGTATTTTTTTTTATTCTTTAACTTTTATCCTTACTATTAACTGTTAATCTTTCCCTCTTGCACCAACATACCAAGACAAATTCCTTGTATGTTCTTTTACTGAGCAATTAATATGATTCTGATTCTCTTGACTGCTTTCCCCTCCACAGGGGAACCAGACATGGCTGCCCTGTCTTGCCCCTCCTTTTTGCTGTGGCAATTGAACCACTGGCCATCACACTTGGTAGTGTGTCAGCCATTACAGGACTCACCCGACATGGCACTGATCAGAAAGTGTTGTTGTATGCAGATGATCTCCTTAATTTATTTCTAAACCATTGGAGTCTTTCCCACATACACTTAAGACCTTAGAGTGTTTCGGGACTATTTCAGAGTATAAATTTAATCAGGATAAAGTGAATTTTCCCCTGTCAATGAGGCTGCAAGCACAAGCTCGCTGTCATTGCTCCCCTTTAGAGTGACAAAAGATGGCTTTTCATACATAGGTGTAACAGTTACTGATAAATTTAACAAACTTTTGAAATCCAGTCATGAAACACTAATTCTCATGTACCAAAGAAGATTCTGACCGTTGGTTGTCGTTGGCAGGCAGAATTAACTCGGTCAAAATGAATGTTCTTCCTAAATTGCTTTAGCTTTTCCAGTGCATTCCTGTATATATTCCAAAGACCTTTTTTTATGAACTATATACAGTACTGTTAGAATTCATATGGAACAAAAAAGTCCCTTGATCGCTCAAAGTGATCTTACAGAAAACTCATCTCTTTCGGAATTGCCATTTTGGAATGGTTTTCTCCATTCCTCTTTCATTCATTTTTGTACTTGAACTACTACTAGTACTTTCGGCTGCTCCCGTTCAGGGTCGCCACAGCAGATCATCCATTTCCATTTCTTCCCTGTCCTCTGCATCTTCCTCTGTCACACCAGCCACCTGCATGTCCTCCCTCAGCACATCCATAAACCCCCTCTTTGGCCTTCCTCTTTTCTTCTTCCCTGGCAGCTCCATATTCAGCATCCTCTCCCAGTATACCCAGCATCTCTCCTCCACACATGTCCAAGCCATCTCAATCTTGCCTCTCTTGCTTTGTCTCCAAACCGCACAACCGGAGCTGTCCCTCTAATATACTTGTTCCTAATGCTGCCCTTCTTCGTCACTCCCAATGAAAATCTTAGCATCTTCAACTCTGCCACCCTCCAGCTCCGCCCCCTGTCTTTTCGTCAGTGCCACTGTCTCCAAACCATATAACATAGCTGGTCTCACAACCATCTTGTGAACCTTCCCTTTAACTTTTGCTGGTACCCTTCTGTCGCAAATCAGTCCTGACTCTCTTCTCCACCCACTCCACCCTGCCTGCACTTTCTTCTTCACCTCTCTTCTGCATTCCCTGTTACTTGGACAGTTTACCCCAAGTATTAAACTCATACGTCTTCGTCACCTCTACTCCTTGCATCCTTACCATTCCACTGTCCTCCCTCTTATTCACGCATATGTACTTTTGTTATACGCATTTTTTTTTTACTTGAAGAAAACTTCAATAAATAAACCATGAAAATAAATTACAGACCCACTCAATTTCCCTGGGACCCACTCAAATGACCACTTATGGGTCCCAGGGACTCACTACATTGAAACCTATTTACATCACTGGATATTGATCTGCTCCACATCATAAGGAGTGAGAGGAACATATTTTAACTCTCTAATGTGTTTACCCAGTGCTGTCAAATGGCTGCGGCAGCAATTCGCCGCTGACTCCCTCTGCCAGAATATCAGCCCTCAACATTGTCAGTGATTTACTCCGTAAAGTAGGGGTGAGTCACTCTTCTTCTTATTCAAAATACCTCTATGGAAAATGTCCACACCATGGCAGGGAAAACAAGAAAACAAATGAAAATGAAATGAAAATGGCAACAATTTTACAGATCTATTTCATACATATCTCCAGTGTGCAAGTTTACGTTTATAGTCAGGCCAAAGATATGTCATTCATTGGTAGCGCATGCACACATTTAGTATCACTGTTATTCCTGTTGGTTTGCCGACACACTTGTTGCTTCTCTGGTAGAAACTGCACGAAGAAAGTCTGCTTCTTTCCACAGGACAAAAAACTTTCACTGTCTGTTTATGCTTGTCCCTCACAGGCTCTGGAGTCTAAGCTTGCCGCTTGCAGGAACTTCACCAAGGACCAGAGAGCGAGGAAGGTGTACGCCATAGAGAACGGAAATATGATCAACAGCAACACGGCTAAGTTGTCCCAGCAGCTCCACACATCATATTTTGACAAAGCGTGAGTGAAACCAAATCCCCTCCTGACATCTCTTAAGTCTTGCTGACTCATGACCAAGTCATTTGTGACACGTGAGAGCCGCCAGTGAATATACTTTCCCTTTGGGGAATAATAACAGTCCTATGATGTAATGGCATGTGATCACTTGTATGATATCCTCAAAGGTGTAGTCCCATCAGATGTGTTAATGAATCCATTCAGAAGCCTGGCACTTTAACTAACCCCAGCATGAGTCGATGCATGTTTTAAACGTTTTCTTGTTGCATCCTCGATGATGGGATGATGGCGGAGGATGGAGTTGTGGAAGAGTGTCTGAGACCTGTGTATGTGTTTTTCCCCCAGGAGAGAGAGGGTCATATTCCCTGCGCTGATTCTGGGTAATCTCAGCTTCTCCTCCCGAGTGTGTCAGAGCATATGCATGCTGCTGCTGCTGCTGCTGCTGCTGCATCTCTTAACAAGTCTCCTTTCCCAATTGAACTGAGATATAAACTGTGGGTTAGATGATCTCTTTGCGACTGACCGTACAAGAATAGTGGTGGTGTTGATGGTGGTTGGGGCAATGTACACTGCTTTTTAACACCAAGATGATCTAACTGATCTCCCCCCTCCTCCTGTATCTGACCACTGGTGTGAGTTGCTGTGGCATTGATGTGGGCTTAGTTAGCCAAACACTCACTGGATAAATACATTTTATTAATTTTTAACAGACCTTTTCACATTGTTTTCTTTATTATAACTTAATAATACTATTTTATAGTAATAGACTTACAAATTGGCAGAAGCCTCTAGCCGTAGGTAAAGACAACCAAATACAAGTGGAACAGCAATTAATCATCAGTCTTATCTACTTCCAAAAGCTAAGTTGACTACTATTTAGTGCTGTGTCACTTTCCTGTTCCTCCATTGAGGGTGATATCACCTTCATAACCAGCGGGGTCGAAGACTGGATGTTCATCAGTGTAGTGTTTCTGCTGTGTGAGAGGAAACTGTAGAGGCTGACTGTAAAGATTGGGGCCCATAGACACAAAGGGCATTGTCCGTCTTGTCTCTACTGGTGGAATGGAGGTAGTGTAGAGGTCCTTTACTTTAACTCGGGCTGAGAGTTTCAAAAGGTTTTGGTTGGCCTGATTTAGATTTAACAGTTTACACTACAGTATTGTACTGAAAACAGAATAAACTTATGAATAACAGTGTGAGTTTTAATTGGCATTTTATTAGATGTACAGAATCATTGCTCACCAATGATTACTAGGAATTAGTTTTTTTTTCCCAAGACCTAAGTGATATGTATATGATATTTCACATATGACCTACAAAAAAATGTCATTGAACAAGTAAAACAGCGTTAAACTGCTTCCTGGACAGCCAGTTATTTCTAGTAATAGCCCATTTTTTCCACATTACATTAGATCTATCAGTGCCACCAGGTTCCATTTTTAGCAACAGGTACATGGTATGCTGTTTGCCCCATATCGTGTCTATTTACTAAATGTTGTGTCATCTGCATGTGAGATGCAAGTAGTGTAATCAGGAAGATAATGAGGACAGAATGACAAGTGACCTGCTGGATCTCGGGTCAGTGCTTTCACCCTGTATTGGCAATAGCCACTGGAAAGTGATGGTGGAAAGTGACATGAGTGACATTGACCATGACTCCAAGTGGCTCCTGCGGTTTTGCTGGCAGAGCTACAGACAGGCAGCAGCAGGGCATGATGATTTAAATGATGCCTGTTTGGTGCTGGATTTATTTCCCCCTTTTCCTTTCCTCCACAAGAATCTTACTTCCATGATGATTTCTAATCATGTTTCATTATCATTGCTTTAAGTAATTTAGCCCTTTAACGTGTGGCAAGGTTGTTTTTTTTTCACTTAATGCAATGACAATTATTACTTGCAGTAATGTGCTGGCTCATGTACTAACTGTAATACTCATTAGTTTTGCTGCTTTCATTAACTCGGCACATGTGATGAGTGATTACCTCATCACCACAAGGACTTATTGTAACATTTGTGTGGGTTTTTGTCCCCCCCACCCCCACCCCTCCCCACCCCACCCCAGCAGGGCAATGAACGGCCTGGAACCGAGCATGCTGACAGCCATCACTGCACCCCCTTCTGCCTCTCCTGCAGGCTTAGTGCCCCTCGCTGTGTGACAGTCTCCTCACCGGGCCTCATTTATATTTTCCATCCCAAACATTGGAAAATTACACGTCTAAGAAGAGAGCGAGCAGCCCCGCCTTAGACAGAGAGAACTTTATACATAACACTGTTGATGTACTGTTATACAGGCACCCCCTTCTCATCACACTGTCTGACTGCGTGTTGTTCTGACTCTAAACTTGTGCTTTGGTCCTGCTGTACTCATGGGTCCCTGTCTATATATTTTATATGTGCTATACTTTACTTGTTTACTGGCTTGTACAAAGATATACTGCCCACTCTTCTCTTCGTCACGTCAAGATTCTTGAGGGTCCGCTCCCCTGATTTGACTTCTCAGATGTTCACCACATTTTTAAGACATTTTATTTAATCATGTTTTTAACTAATTTTTTGACAATACCACAATTTTCATTTAAACTGATCTTTAAGTATACAGCAATATTTTTCACTAATAAAATAGAGAAGTGTTTTCATCTTCATTACTAGATGTTTATCCTTTTTTTTCCCTCAATAAAACAGGTAAAAACTGGTTTACATGGGTTGGAGCATATGTGTAGTGGCATAAATTGCCTGGAATATTTCTTTGCCAAATGGTCTTTCGCTGAAAAAGCGGGGAATTTTTTTTTCATAATTATTGTTTGACAAGTCACATGTTAACCTCATAGGCCCACTTTGCCCTGGACGCTAGATTAAGATTTGAATGCATTTGACTTGGGTTTTGTTATTATCCACATACTGTTTTGCATAGCATTTTTATTTATGTTGTAAAGTCCTCTGAGGAGGTAAGGGAAATCTTTACTGTGGTGAGTCTAATAGGCCATTTTAACTTTTAACTAAATGACATGAGTACAATAATTGGTCATATTGATCGTTATTTATAGACAGCCATTGAAGTGGTGCTGTCGTGGTGTTCAGACCGGTCAGCCAGTATTTTTATTCTATTGTTGAACTGTTTCTTTTTACTTCAATATATCTATTTTATTTTTTATCACTACACCTGTGTTCAGTACCTTTACAAGCAAGTGAAGCACTTTGATCTTGAGTAAATTTAACATTTTCATATTCTAATTTTCCTTCAAGTGCAATATTGCCCGTTTGTATGTTTAATTGCAGAGGTCTGTTAATTTATTTCAGATTGCTTTTATGGCATGTCTTTTCATGAAAGATGTAATTCCAATTACTAAACATCTTTCATCTGTCTTTAGGAAATGAAATATTTTGATGTGATCTTAAATAATGGGGGATTAAAAGGTATTTCCTAAATGGCATTTACGAGAAATGCTTAACACGTCCTTGTTCGACTGAAAGGTTTTACTTGCAATGTGAAGTTTGAAGATTAAACACAGTGGTAAAACCTCACGTTTCCATCATTTTCCTTTCACACCGGTCTGTTTTGCAGGCTGTCAACTTGGACCGGTGACAGTACAGGTCATTTTAGTTTTCTGTGAATCCTCTTATGAATTTGCACACTTACGACAAAGATTTTACTCCATACGAGAAATACTGTCATTTATTAAATGTTACCCCATTGTTAATTGGGCTCGAGTAAGTATCAATATACATTTTTCATAGCAAAGACAATCTCACTTGAGGTTGCTGTCTGGATAGACTTGGCATATTCAACACTGTCCCCTTGTGGACAAATAAGTACAAGAAGTACAATGAAACACCCCAATTAAAGTCACTTACTGCTACAAATATTTAAATCTATATTCACTTCTGAAAAGCAAATGAGACAATAGCTTACATTTTCCATTCATATGAATGATTAGTGTATGGTAATTAATTATCAGCACTGCCGGTTTTGCATTAATCCGAACAGTTTGTCCTTTTCCATAGTAGGTCTCTTTACGAGATGAAAAGCAGAACAAGCGTGTTCAGTGTATTAAACCAATAACTTTCATCTTCCAAGAGGGACTCTGTGCAGAGGTAACCTTTAACTTGAACTAATGAGCCCCCCCCCCCACACACACACACACACACCCCATCCAAAGCAACACAATTGTCCATGTTGAAAGGCATTCTGTGGTGTGCGAACGCAGCTTTAGAGAGATTGTTGCTCTACGAAGAGAGGTGGACTCTCTTTCTGCCAAAAACCCAATGTCTATTCTGTCTGGTGGAGCAGGAGTCGGAGATTCACCTGCTCCCCTTCTTCTCAGCCAGCTCCTCCATCTGTCGCTGTCTCCTCTCCAAGATATCCATCAACTTGGCATTGTTGCGTGCACGCTCCTGGGCCCTGAGCTCTGCTACATCGTCAAAGAAAATGTGTCTGGAGGAAAAGCAGAGCGATAAATGAGTGAATGCCCACAGCACTAATCACTAAGCAGCCAGTATGCAGAGACAGCTGCTACAATACACAGCCCACAGTCCATACCAAACATGAGTTGGACGACGGCTCCCAAGCACTGACGAGCTTGGAATAGTCCAGATAAGAAAAATGTGACAAGCCATGTCTTAATAGGTCACCTGTTGTAGAAGGCAGCGGCGAGCCCCACAAAAAGTGCACCAAACAAAATTGGTTTCGTGAGACGCTTTCCGGTGGACAAGCTGTGTTGTTTCATGATTTGAAATTCTCCAGCGAACAGACTTAAAACTAAACCAAACTGGCTTTAGAGCTGACTTGTCCTACTGTCCATTAACCTTACAATGTTATCGCCACACACCCCCAGCTGTGGTGCCTCCTCCTTTTCAGTCACCTACCACGACTTTAGTTCCGCTTTATTATGAAACAAAATTATATTGTTATACGGTTCCCTCGTGTTTTGCTAGTTATCAAAACATATTCTAGACTATCAATTTTCTGTGTCAAAAATAAACGTCGAGCCGCTGTGACAAAGTAAAGACGCAATATTCCGTTAAATTTCCAAATTATTATTTTTCAGCGGAATATCAACGGCAAGCCACCATTAGCGTCGACACATTTCAGGGGCGGACCATTGCGTCATCGACAGGTCCCCAGTTCCAATGATGGAAAACGGTGGATGTGTTAGACAATAATAAAGGTTCCTTCTATCACAGTTATTCTGTCCGTCGGCAAGAATCGAAGGGAAGACAGCTTACAGTTATTAAAGTTTACACTTTGTTTGCCATGTCCACGAAAGACTCCGAGGTTTCTGAGCGCTTCCAATATTTGCAAACACTGGTCACTGAATTTCAAGATACTGACAGTGACGGTAAGTTTAACAACATTGGGCTAGATGCCTCGCGATACAAACTTTCAAAATTTTCTCACAGTACACAAATTTAGCAGATTAGATTTGTACTTTTTCCATCCTGTTTGGAGTTATAACCTATACATTTTACAACGTAGAATATTATGGCATGCAGTTAAGGACACAATTCAGCTATAGTCGCGTTAAACTTCATTTATACTCCTCGATGACTCTGCTACATTTAAGTTTTATTCTGAGCTAACGGAACCTTATTCACCATTTCAGATGCAAAGGAGCAAGTGTTGGCAAATCTGGCAAATTTTGCATTCGACCCAAAGAATATGTCGTATCTGAGGGATCTGCAAGTGACCGACCTCTTCTTGGACATGCTCACCGAGGAGAATGAGAACTTTGTGGAGTTTGGGATGGGTACGTAACACACATAGTATAACCAATACATACATACACTATATGGACAAAAGTATTGCGACACACCTCTTAATCATTGAATTCAGGTTTTTCATTCAGACCCATTGCCACAGGTGTATAAAATCAAGCAGCTAGCCATCCAGTCTGGATTTACAAACATTTGTGAAAGAATGGGTCATTCTGAAGAGTTCAGTGAATTCAAGCCTGGTACTGTCATAGGATTCCACCTTTGCAATAAGTCAGTTTGTGAAATTTCTTCCCTGCTAGATATTCCACGGCCAACTAAGTAGTATTATTTATAAGTGGAAGCGTTTAGGAACAACAGCAACTCAGCCATGAAGTGGCAGACCACGTAAAGTCACAAAGCGGGGTCAATGAGTGCTGAGGCGCATAGTGCGTAAAAGTCGCCAACAGTCTGTTGACTCAATCACTGCAGAGTTCCAAACTTCCTCTGGCATTAACATCAGCACAAAAACTGTGCATCATGAGCTTCATGGAATGGGTTTCCATGGCCGAGCAGCTGCATGCAAGCCTTACATCACCAAGCACAATGCCAAGCATTGGATGGAGTGGTGTAAAGCACGCTGCCACTGGACTCTGGAGCAGTGGAAACGTGTTCTGTGGAGTGACGAATCACGCTTCTCTGTCTGGCAGTCTGATGGACGAGTCTGGCTTTGGCAGATGCCAGGAGAACGTTACCTGCCTGCCTGACTGCATTGTGCCAACTGTAAAGTTTGGTGGCAGAGGGATAATGGTATGGGGTTGTTTTTCAGGGGTTGGGCTAGGCCCCTTAGTTCCAGTGAAGGGAAATCTTAATGCTTCAGCATACCAACACATTTTGGACAATTCTATGCTTCCAACTTTTTGGGAACAGTTTGAGGAGGGCCCTTTTCTGTTCCAGCATGACTGTGCCCCATTGCACAAAGCAAGGTCCATTAAGACATTGGTTGGGTGAGTTTGGTGTGGAAGAACAAAGCCCTGACCTAACCCTATTGAACACCTTTGGGATGAATTAGAACAGAGATTGCGAGCCAGGTCTTCTCATCCAACATCAGTGCCTGACCTCACAAATGCTCTTCTGGATGAATGGGCAAAAATTCCTGCAGACACGCTCCAAAATCTTGTGGAAAGCCTTCCCAGAAGAGTGGAAGCTGTTATAGCTGCAAAGGGGGGATCAACTCCTTATTAATGCCTATGGATTTGGAATGGGATGTCATAAAAGCTCCTGTAGGTGTAATGGCCACGTGTCCCAATACTTTTGTCCATATACTGTACATACATAGCCTATTATCTCTCTCATTCACTCTGCCGCATCTTCATAATGAGGTCTTTTCCCAATGTCACAATCTCAGGGGGGTTGTGCAACATTAGTATGGACAGGGAATGTCGGGACCTCATCCTGCACAATGGTGGGATCTCCTTGGTCACAGGCTGTCTGTCGAGCCGGAGGGAGGAGACTGTCCTGTCCGCCATCACTACCCTGATGAACCTTACAACAGCTTCCTCACGCTCTGAAATCACTGATCCAGCCATAGTCCAGTGCATGTTCCGCTTCTCTCTATCAGAAAGCCCTCGCCTGCGTAACCTGGCCACTGTGTTCCTTCAGGACTGCTGCACCGAACAGCAGGTAGCCAGGGCAGAGCAGGAGATGCAGGGACAACAACAGTCAGTGGTTGGAATCCCTCTACCTGAGGACTAGGTTGCTTAGAGCCTGGGTACATAGTATGAAGTCATGAACTCTTTCACACTTGGTTCTTGTTATGGGATGATGAGGTTCTCTCTGAGAGTTTAAAAAATAATTGTTTAAAAATCTTTTTTTTTAATTTTACAAGGAGGATTTCAACTACAAAACATAATCATGTCTTTGCCAGCCATATTTGTCTAACTAACAGAGCTATTGATATTAAAAGTACATTCCAGCTGAGTGGTTAGTTGTAAATCATATGCAGGTGCTGTTTGGCAATAGAAGCAACTATAAAAGAGAGGGTAGATGTTGCATGTAGGACTTAATTCACAGTCTGTCAGAACTGGGGGTGCAACATACAGTTATGATAAGCTGTGAAAGCCAAGTGTGTCTTTTCAGGTCATTTGTCTCTAAAATGTGCATTCCATTTTGAACAGATACAAGGCTAAAATGTTAAAGTAAATCAATGAAACAGTTGTCATGATTGTTTGCTTTGAGTCTTAAGCATTATTGGGCCTTTGCTACTTGCAGTCTCTGGCACCTGTTAGGTGCTTTGCATTCAGCCTATCTTGAACTATAAACCCTCTTAGACAAAAGCCATTTTAACACAGCTATTGACTGTGCATCAGCTTTCAGTGTACCACCTCAAACAAAAGCAGATATATCGATTCAGTTAGTTCACCCTAGGTTTCAGTGTCCTGGTGTATCAATCACCCACAAAGCAAATATTTCTAATACTCTTTCATTTGTATTTTTAAGTATACTTAATGTGGGAGCAGATGATTGAATTGGTAACTGAGTGCTGTACTCCTTCTTGCCACATGAGGGGGATGGTACAGTTTTTCTTGTAGAGGGTTTTGTGGCGCTACAACTACCACAACACTAATTGGGAAACCAGTCTGTGTTTTAGAGGTATATACCATTAATTACTTAAGGCAAAAATAGTGCGCAATCCCAAACTCTCTGTGCTTCGTTTTTTTTAACTTCCAAACAAATGTGGGAAAATAAAGCCCAAAGTCTATAAGGTAGCACCATCCAGGGAGGACAGGTACATATTGTACTTGGCTACAGTACAATATGTACCTATCCTCCCTGGATGGTGCCACCTTATAGACTTTGGGCTATAAGGTAGCACCATCATGACAAATTTCAACTACTTATAGTATATATATACTGGTAGAATATATAGAGTACTACAGTCAGGGTGAACATAGACAAGTAGTCTATTTTCACCCTGACTGTAGTACTCTATATTATACCAGTATATATATATATATACTATAAGTAGTGGACATTTGTCGTGAATATATTTGATATCAAAAGGGAATTTAAAAACAAATGATACATGCCTAAGTCTTGGAGGTAACACACACTCCAAAGCTTGAAAACCCCACCCCGCATACCCCAAATCTTTCTCTCTTTTTTTGATGAGAATAATATGTCCAAACTATGTAAATAGCAAAAATATGTAATGGATGAATCCAAAATATGTAAAATGAGAACGCTCGTCCTGTAAGGCAGGAGTGCTGCTTGTTTTGTTCTGGGCTCAAAGGAACTGTTTCTGGGCCCTGTCTGGTCTAGACAGAGAGGGACATCTGATCCTGTAGACCAGTATCAGGTGGATAGCACATGTATTCTAACCAGACTTGAGGGGAAGTTCTTAACAGCTTCAGTCTGTGTGTCTGATACACACCCATCTCATACACCACAAATTTCTTATTCTCAGTAAGCATGTGTGTGTGTGTGTGTGTGTGTGTGTGTGTGTGTGTGTGTGTGTGTGTGTGTGTGTGTGTGTGTGTATCTGAATAGTGGTACACAGGCTTCAGAGAACATCTGCCTCTGTGGTCTATTTAAAACTAACTTATTCTCAAAATAAGAAAAACACAAAGTTCCCAAAAGATTTTTATAACCATTTGAATGTAAAGTTTTATACAAAATAAGAAGCAGGATACAGTATTGAAAAACACCAAATGGCAAGCATGGATCGGAATATGGGAAGCATATTGTGGGTAAAAAAAAATCTTGCATGGCATTATCTTAAAAACAAAACAAGCACCGTTGATGGGTAATCTCACAGGTCAGCTGCCCAGAACACATTCAAGAACACGGCAGTAGAATATACATTTTGGCTTAAATTCACATTATTCACCCATTACAGGACATTGGCAAAACAGTAAAATGCATATTGCAATCTGGCACGAGACATACAGTAGCTGCATAGTCAGACATCACACATCACGGTGTCTGAAGAGAAGCCCCAGGAGTTCTCTGGATAGCATGACAACTGTGTATGTGATTCCAACATGCTCAGGAAGAAGAGTCTGCAGAACATTTTAGTTTTTTTTCAATCCATAAACATCTGAAATCTCATCTTCCATTCCTCACAGCCCGAGCACCTTCTCCACCTGCTCACGCAGTTTGTGCTTCTGAATCTGAGAAGAGGAAAAAAGAAAAGGGTAGAAACCAACACTGTACCAAATGTTGGGGTAGTTTCTTCAAAAGGCAGTTGAGCAAGTACTACAAGGAATTGCTTTGCTTCCCGAGTCAGTAACACTGAGCTTTTAAATCAACTTTCAAGAATGGCCTCGCTCTTGAGGCAAGGAATTTCCATCCGATCCAAGTTTGGATGTTTGCACGTTATGTTCCCCCCACAGTAACACAAAACAAATCCATATTTGTGAATATGAACAACTCCCACAGCTAGGAACCTGAGACATAAACACTGGATCTGAGACATTCTGGTTACACAGCCTATGTACATGTGTGTCTTGCCCAACACACTGACACGATTGACAAAAATGGGAATATAACATCATATGCCTCAGGAAAGCTTGGCTGTTCAAACCTTACATCTGTGCATCTCAATGAACTACTGCCAAACTTTGAGCGCTACAATACATCAAAGTTTTATTATTGTACCATGCATAATGTAAAATACGAGCATCAGAACCATGATTTAATGTTTCATGATGTTTTGTGATGACAGTCAAATGTAATAGATAAGTGCCTTCCTCCATATTATCAACAGTAATGACATAAACAGTGTGAACCCACAACAGAGTAATGCTCTGTGAGGCTTAGTAGTAAATGCTGCGATAAGCAAAATATGAATACGTCAGTAATGTTCTCTTTTAAGGCTAGGACGGAAACTGCGGTGAAAAGGGGAATTAGTTTTGATGCATACTCAATAATCCAGGTAAGGAAATCCCAGAAAGATGAATCAGTTCATCTGGACGTAAAGTTTAGTGGGGGAAACATTTCATCACTCAAGTGACTTCGTCAGTCTCAGCTGTTCATTTTTGCCTAATAAACTAAGGAATAAGAAGTGAGAAATTTGTGAGTGATGTATGCGGGGTGGTAAATTCTGATCTTTTCTTGCTGATTTACTACTAATATTGTTGTTAATAATTCTTCCAAACCATAAAGATGGTATTTTGTGACAACATAAAGCATATCATTAGAAAGATCGGTTTTCGGGAACAAAAATAAACAAAGTTACACACGTTCAGACAAGATTTTAAATGAATACAAACAACTGAAAAGGCTTGGTTCCATTATATTTCCTGAACGCGCTACTTCAGGAACGAGGTCCACCACCCATCTGATTCCATCTAGCGGGACTGAGTGTGCGTGCAGACTGACTAATAGCCCTCTTTCCCTACCGTCTGGGGGCATTAAGGGCAGGTCTGTTTAAACATAGATCCATGTCTAAATGGTATTAAACAGCATCCCATGAGAGGAACAAAAGGACCAGAAGGGAAGTTCAAGTTTGTGCGTTGGACTTACGGCTTGCCCTATTTGTCACAGACTATTACAGAAGCTGCTAATTACAGGTCCAACTGAAATGCCGGAAAACATCTTCCCAGCAAAAACAGTAAAATAAAGCCTTTTACTGTAATCAAAGTGATTTTTATGTGGGAAACTTGGCATTGCACGCTGCTATACAGCATAAGTTTAGTTTAGGAGAGGACTGGATTTCAGACATTACCTTTCCAGTTACAGTGAGTGGGTAGTTGTCCATAAATGTTATGTAACGAGGAATCTTGAAGTGGGCAATCTGAAAGGATCAGAGACATACACATAGAGAACATATATCATTTTAATTACTTGATCTGGTTGCCAGATACTCAAATATTTAATAAATTGAACAGATCACAGCACGTCACTCGATATCTTAATCTGACACAAAGACATTTGTGGTAAGATACACTTCTTCAGCATGTTATGGACGAATGGCAGACATACAGTGATATAAATGTAGGAGCAATCCATATGTAAATGTATGTCATATAACACATTAGTATGCGTGCTGTGTCCTGTGTTCAGGGACATATGGGTCCTGATGGCAATGCAAAGAGAGGAATTTGATAGTTTTATGAAAATTTTTTGTCTAACCTTGCCCTTGCAGAATGCTTTAATTTCTTCCTCGGTGCACTCCTCACCCACCAGCAGCTTGATGCAGGCACAAATCTCCTCTCCCATACGTTCATCCTTCACACCGACCACCTGAGAAAGAAACCCCCTGTTATGTCAATGTTATTTTGCAAATGGGCGACATCACCAAATATAATATATATGGACAAGAATATACGGTGGATAAAAAAAAGGTCTAAAATGGCAGGTTTTTGTGATGTAAAAAAGTGAAACAGGAGAAATCATGTCAGACCCTTTTCCACCCTTAATGTAAAGTGAAAAACAATCAAACATTTTAGGAGAGGAAAAAAAACACAAAACTTACAATAACCTGGCTGCATAAAGTGTGCACACCCTTTTGTAATTGGGGATGTGGCTGTGTTCAGAATTAACCGATCACATTCAAACTCATGTTAAATTGTTAGTTAGTACACTTGCCATCAATTAAAGTGGCTGTGATTAACCCCCACATAAAGTTCAGCTGTTCCTGTAGGATTTTCCTGACATCTTCTTGGTTGCATCCAACTGCAAAAGCCATGGTCCACAAAGCTTACAAAGCATGAACGGGATCTCACGCATCTCTGAGAGTGACGAGTCTGCTTACAAATGGGAGGTTGACCATCTGGTTTCCTGGTGCAACCAGAACAACTGCTGCTGCGCAGGGTTATTCTGGCTGCAGCGCATCATTTGCTCAGCAGAGAAGGTGATCGGCTGCTGCCTCCCATCCCGCCAGGACCTACACGCCTCCAGGACCTTGAGGCGCTCAGGGAAGATTGTGTCCGGCCCCTCCCACCTTGGACACCACCAATTTGAGACTCTGCCCTCTGGCAAGAGGCTTAGGAACATCAGGATCAAAACCTCACACCACAAGAACAGTTTCTTCCCTGTTGCACTCAGACTAATCAACAGGGCCCCTGCCCCCCCACTGACAGCCACCCCCCCACACACACCCACACACATGTGAATATTGCAATCTGTAAATAAAATTGTACTTTTGCTTTTTTCTGTTTATTTTTTACTTTTTATATTTAATTTTTAAGACAGTATTTTTCAATGCCAAGCTAAATTCTCAATGTATGCAATGCATATGGCAATGAAGGGATTTCTGAATCTGATTCTCGAGAGGGGTACAAAAGAATTCCCAAGGCATTAGATGTACCATGAAACATAGTAAGACAATCATCAACAAGTGGAGAAGATATGGCACAACAGTGACATTCCCAAGAACAGGACGTCCCTCGAAAATTGACCCCAAAACAAAGAGAAAACTGGTCAGGGAGTCTGCGCCAAGAGGCCTACGGCAACATTAAAGGAGCTGCAGGAATTCCTGGCAACTACTGGTTGCTCCCTACATGTGACAACAATCTCCTGTATTCTTCATGTGTCTGGGTATGTGGTAGGGTGGCAAGACGGAAGACTTTTCACATGGAAAAAAAAAATCCATGCCCGGTAAATTTTGCAAAAAGATACATCCAGTCTCCCAAAACCATGTGGAAAAAATTTTTATGGTCTGATGAGATCAAGGTTGAACTTTTTGACCATAAGTAGATCATCACAAATCTGAACATTTTCTCCACCATCGAGGTGCTCTGATGTATGTCCAAGGATTGCTTTTGCTTGCCTTCAGCTCCAGCTATGTAAACGATATCTCCTGATAAAACTCTCCTCATCACATTCAGACACAGAATAACAATGACAGTAATATATTGACTCCAGCTCTGCACTTGTATTCAGTGTATTATGGTTTGTTTATGTGTAGGAGTCCCTTCCTGTGCTTTGAGCTCACCTGGGCCTCCTTGATTTTGGGGTGTGTGTGTAGGAACTGTTCAATTTCGGCCGGGTAGATATTCTCCCCTCCCCTGATGACCATGTCCTTGATCCTGCCCTCGATCCGACAGTAGCTGTACTCGTCCATGGTGGCAATATCACTGCACATTACACATCCCAAGAAAGGACAGAAGGCATAGCCAACTTCTTTTTTTTTGTTGCACTGATTAACACACAGACCTGGGCCATACAAAATGGAAAATATATGTTGTGGTACAGTTGTTAGCCCTCCTGTTTTGAGTTGTTGGATGGAGCATACAGTATTGGGCCAATTTAAATAAAACTAAGCAACTGTATCAAACAAAGCATACATTGCATTCTTAGTTGATCTCAACTTTGCTGATGTTGTCTGAATGTCCTTTGGATTATTTGTGTTGTCCAATGTGGCAAACCGTATGTAAGAAGGCTAAAACCAACTAAAAAATGTACATATTTACCAATATTTCACTCTGGTGTGAAACCAGATTGTTTCCATTGGGTTATTCTGAGGTACCCGTGGACTCTGCTGCTCAACTTCATCATTCAAATTTGTTAAAATCAGTTCGAGGTTGATGTCAAATTGTATTCAGGTCACATACAAATAAGGATGTATAGTTTTCACTCACCCAGTTTTGTACCAGCGGTCTTTAGTGATACATTCATTTGTTTTCGTTTCTTCATTCCAGTACTCCAGCATCACACAGTGG
Organism: Lampris incognitus; assembly: GCF_029633865.1. Lineage (NCBI taxonomy): Eukaryota > Metazoa > Chordata > Actinopteri > Lampriformes > Lampridae > Lampris > Lampris incognitus. Next base: position 21,664,777 of record NC_079227.1, read on the forward strand.
CCTCTGATCATCAGCTCTCCCTGCATCCCCAGCGGCACAATCTCCCTAGTGGTAGGGTTCACTATCTTAGCCTGTAAGGCAACAATGTGTATGTATGTATGTATGTATGTATGTATGTATGTGTGTGCGTGTGTGTATATATATATAAACTTAGCACAAAAAGTAAGGAAATTTGTGTTTGGTAGATTATTTCTTTGTTGTAACAATGCTTCTTGGCAATAAATCTTATATCAGGCCCCTGATAGTTAGCACCTGGGGTACCAGAAGCTCAAAACAAGAGTCAATAGCAACAGCAAAATAAGCTGTTTGGCATAGGCAGAGAAGATTTGGCAAATTTTTCATGGGCGCAACCCACATACTCAGCTCTGCTGCTCATCCCACAAATGCATGTTCCTTACAAATGTGGCAGCATTTAAAAGGGAAATAAACAGGCTTTCCAATGGTATATGATTTATTGCCAAGAAGCATTGTTACAACAAAGAAATAATCTACCAAACACAAATTTCCTTACTTTTTGTGCCAAGTATATATAATATATAGTAGTAAATTCAGGGAGCAGCCAGGAATCAAACCCAGGCATCCCAGACCATGGGCGACTGCTCTAACCAGTCAACTAAAGGGTCGGACCCGTTAGCCAAGGGCTAATGAGTCTAGTCATCTATGGTCATTACACTACCCCCCTCCTTCGCAAAGCGCTCCCTCATGCCTCTGGGCGCACACGCTTCCAGTGGCCTCATGGTCTCACCATCCCACTTCTGACACCAATATAGCGGATTCAGGGAGCAGCTAGTCAGCCACCACCGCAGCTGGAACCCTTTAGTTGACTGGTTAGCGCAGTGCGCTACATATATATTTCTCTTCGCCACTGAATGTTAGTCAGATCAAGTAAGAAAAAAAAATATTGATAGATGTCATGCATGTCATTTATTATGTTGAGGACTACATGAATGACAGACACATGTACCTCAAGGTGGTTAATGATGTACCCCACTGTCTCAGTCTTCCGCTCCAGGTCGTCTTTGAGAGAGCCACAGAAAGTCACTGGGCTGTTCTCTGTGGTCCCGTAAGCAATCTGTCACGGATAAAGAACATAAAATAATGATTGACAAAGTGATCCACCAATCAGTGCTTAGCAACAGCACCGAACCCTCCGACACTGACCTCTGTGACAAAGAGCAGCTTTTATAAAACAACATTACATTAGTTTGTAGATGTAGCCGAGGTTTAGGGAAATGGTAAAAATGTGTTTGTTGGGGAATGTCTTAATATGGATTCACATTATCTCACACAATTAATTACCTTTTGTGGCAATTTGCAGAGGCAGATAGCAGTTCATTTAATCTTGCAGAAATTTTGAAAAAGTGAACGTACTTCTGCATCATGATATCTACTTACAAATGTAAACATACCGTGTTTAAGAATCCAATTGAGGTTTATCATATTGAACTGTTGGATTATGTAAAGTATGAGATCAAAGTAAGACTAGTTTTCAAATAATACTCCCTCAAACATTTCAGACCTCATTTTGTAATAAATTTCAGGTAACAGATTCTCGTTATTAATTTAGACAACAAAATTTAATATCACGATGTGACATTATCCAAACGTCACCCTGATACGATGCCATTGAAAGATCATAAAAGATAATATTGAATTACTGCCCAGCCCTATATAGACCCAAACCCAGACCCCATCAGGGGTCTCATGTATCTGTCCCCACTCTAGTGGAGGGTTTCAGCTATCCAGATGTACCTAGGAGATTTTTGGTTGTCATTGTACCTTAATATGTACTTAATTTAACCATAACATGCCCAGATGAATAGAGGAGGTGTGAAGGTGTGGCAGTCTTGCAACTGAAGAAGGTTCAGGAGGGGCATTGGGGTAGTGTAGTGGCCTATTCCATTGCCTGCCAACACGAGGATCCCAGTTCAAATCTCCCTGTTACCACCGGCTTGGTTGGGCGTCCCTACCAAAACAATTGGCTGTGTCTGTGGGTGGGAAGCTGGATGTGGGTATGTGTCCTGGTCACTGCACTAGCGCCTCCTCTGGTTGGCCGGGGCGCCTGTTTGGGCGAGGGGGAACTGGGGGGAATAGCATGATCCTCCCAAACGCTATGCCCCCCTGGTGAAACTCCTCACTGTCAGGTTAAAAGAAGTGGCTGGCGACTCCACATGTATCAGAGGAGGCATGTGGTATTCTGCAGCCCTCCCTGGCTCGGCAGAGGGGGTGGAGCAGTGACTGGGACAGCTCAGAAGAGTGGGGTAATTGGACGGGTACAATTGGGGAGAAAAAGCAGGAAAAAATAAAGAAAAAAAAGGTTCAGGAGACCTGAATGGCTGACGCAGAAACATTTATTAAAGCTCGAGTCGAGGAGAACAGAGATCAGCAATACAAGTGTAGACACTGTGTAATACCACCCAATTCTGAAGGTTACTTCATGACAGGGAGTATTTAAACCCTCCCCTAGACCCATAGTTAACTTACGTTAACCGAAGTTATGCTGTCTGCATTCTGGTCACCTGCGATAAACATATCTAAGAGGAGTCAGCCCGACTGTCCCTAACCATCTGGAACAGAGCATCACATCCTCTGCAGCCTTGGTTTCCACAGGTAGACAGCACAATCTAATCAGGACCACCACCTTGTCCAGTCAATACAAGCAGACAGAAAGATATAAACCGCTCAGAGACAGGCCTTGGCCCACCGCTCCCAGGATAGAAGTAGAGTTCCCTGGTACACTGTGTCATATTACCTTTAAGCCTAAAGGGGAAAATTCCACCACAAGAGGGACTGACTCACAAGAGCATGAGCCTGGAAACTCCATGAGGTGGCTCTCCGAAAACTGTTGTAAGCAACATGTTGCTATGGGAAACAGTGATGTATCTGGTAGGCCATACCACCTGAATGAACATAGCAACTTGAATACACAATATCGTGCCATATACATAGATTACTATATATTGTGTAACTTGGGACCATCCACAATAACCTTAGTAATAATCAATAATCAATAACCATACACATGGACTTGTGCTTTCTGTCACATGCTGTTGGCAAAATTAATGGCCCCCACGTGGTAAATTCTAAAGAAGTAGCTAGGTTGGAGCAGTGGTTCTCAATCTGGTCCTCAGGGACCACCAGTCCTACTGGTTTTCTATTCTTCCACATAGTTATATTCACCTGTTGTTACACATCTAAAAATGATTAGATTGCTGGAATAAGTGGAACAACAGGTGAATGTATTTTACTATATATGGTAGAATAGAAAACCAGAAGTACTGTGGGTTCCTGAAAACCAGAGTTGGGAGCCATTGCTCTACAGTATGAGCTGGGGGGAGGGATAGAACACGGCAGTCAGACTAGTAGTGGTCCAGCATTAGGAAAACCTCTGAAGAGCACCGAGGCAGACATGTGACTACACAGGCTAAAGCTCTGGATGGGAAATACAGTGCTTAATACTAAGTGTACATGCTAATGCATATATAGAAACAAACAGGGCCATGAGATTCACACAAATAGAAAATGCGAGACGTTGAAGGGTGGGGACGGTATGAAACGTTCACCTGGAAAAATCAGGGGAGAGACGACATTCCCAATAAAATGTTAGATTTGTTGAGTAAACTCTAGATTCCATTTATCCTGAATGAATCCACCGGGCTCATAAATGCACCCACCTTGGGCCAAGGCATCCCAGGACCTAAGCCAGGCAGCAAGGACCCAGAGCTGGCACAGAGCCACCCTGCTCTGCTTCTCTATCCCTCCAACTCAGTTTTTCTCACTCCTCCTGTATCATTAGGGGCGAGGGGTGTGAAGGCTAAATAACAACGCTTATTCCTAATATTTGGCCAGCTGGTCTTTAGACAATCTCAAACTTTTCATTAGCCATCATTAAACTTGGAAAAACAGCTCGGCAGATCATTAACCTATTCCATCTCCATCTATTGAAACTCAGCGACCACAATCACCTGCACAACTCACAGGGCTGACCGCGAAAGGCCATTACATAACACCCACTGTAGCTATTTTTCAGAATAAAAAAAGGGAAGAGTGGACACGAACACAAACCTTGGCATCTAAAATGTTCATTCCGTGGGTAAAAAAGTATCCTTTGCAATTGTTATGACTTGAAATGGTGTTACTCCACTCACCAACCATCTGGAGACTATTATAGGTTATAAAAGAGCTACACAGGAGTGGCTCCTTTCCTGCAACCGCAGACTAAAAAACAATAGAAATGTCTGGGTGCTTGCACACATCTAACTTAACCTCAGACTACCTCACAAAAGATATACTAAGCTATTCACAGCTGACTCGCAATAGTGGAAAGCCCCTCAGTTTCACAACACTAAAATCAACAGATGCGACGCACATGCATAAAAATGTTCCCGATACATTACGGTATGAAATATTAGGAACAAAAACTCTTGAGACGAAACAATTGATCAAGATGAGCTGTGATCCTTTAGTGATTGCCTCAATTAAAGGATTTGAAAGATTTGAGACAAACAAGACATGTATTTTGCAAAAGGTAATGCAAAGCAGCATTTGGAGGATACCCCTGCCTCAGCAGTATGCACACTGAGTACACTGGTCAATTAATCTCATGGTACTTTCGTTTTAAACCAAAAATCTCTCATAATGTCTCCAGTCATGTACACGTTGCAACAGTTTTCAGTTGCCATCTGCGAGTTTTCCAATCTATGGAGAACAGGATATCAGTCACAAGGTTTTGTTCCAAACATTGCAAAAACAGCTGGTTGAACACCAATAGCCAAGTCTGAGAATGCATGATCCAAGGTTGTGTTTCTGATTTTGCGGGGTTAAATTCTCACAGCCACTTGACTTCCTCTTGCAAACCTCTCCACGTAACACCTTGGCGAGCCCTGCTCGTTTTTTCCCCCCTCAAATAAATGTTATAAATAGAGCTGTGTTCTGTTGACTTGCCATCCTCCTCTCAAGCGTCCAACGTGAATGTCTCTCTGCAGTGCCCTCCTTTTCTCACCGTAACACACCCTTACTCCCTCTCTCTCTCTCTCTCTCTCTCTCTCTCTCTCTCTCTCTCTCTCTCTCTCTCTCTCTCTCTCTCTCTCTCTCTCTCTCTCTCTCACACACAAACACACACACACACACACACACACACACACACACAATCATACACGAGTTCACCTCTTGCCTGTTCTCTCCACATTTCCAAAGTTTTTTCTTCTTTTCGAGGCTCTTTTGAAAGAATTTTCCCACTGGCAGTACTTGAAGGACCAAAAGACAGATTGAAAATTTGACCTGGTTGGCGGATAGACTGATATTTGCAAGGGAGAAAAGCCATCAGTCAGTATGCGCTGTGTGAGTTTGTTGTTGCAGTCGGCTTGCTTCTTGGTCCTGAGCTCTGCAGTGCGGGGAGGCCCAGTCCAATGTCCCAGCCAGTGCCACTGCCACGGCGACCTTCAGCATGTCATCTGTGACAATGTTGGGCTGAAGAAGATACCCCGGGTGTCGGAAACCACCCGTTTGCTGAACCTGCAAAGGAACAACCTGGGCAATCTACCTACAGGGTCCTTCAGCGAAAGTAAGGGGCTCATCTCCCTGCACTTGCAGCATTGTCAGATCCGCGAGATCGGAGCCCATGCCTTCAAGGGGCTGAAGAAGCTTATCTACCTCTACCTGTCCAACAATGAGATCAATAGCATGAAGCCTGGCGCCTTCGACGACCTGACTGAACTCACCTACCTCTACTTGGATGGGAACCAGATCAGCGACCTGTCTAAAGGCATCTTCTCACCCATGATCAACCTCTTTATTCTCCAGCTCAATGACAACAAGCTCCGGGAGCTGCGGCCAGGCACCTTCACCGGCGCCAAAGACCTACGCTGGCTGCACATGAGCGGGAATGAATTGAGCATCCTGCAGCCAGGCTCTCTGGACGATGTGGAGAACCTGGCTATATTACACCTGGATAGGAACAAGCTGTCCACCTATCCAAGTGCTGCCATGAGCAAACTGCGGGTGGTGGAGGAACTAACACTGGCCAAGAATCCCTTGAGGAGCATCCCAGACAATGCCTTCCAGAGCTTTGGACGTTACATGGAGAAACTATACCTGGACAACATGGGTCTGGAGAAGGTCAGTCTTTGGTTTCATTTGATTGTAAAGTGGGCAAAACAGAGCATGACACAAACACTGCTCTTAGTTGGGCCACAACTGCAAACTGATTTGTCTTTAAGGCTTCACCAGATTACATATTATGGTTGGGATTTTGTGTTTCATTTGAACGGCTTGAGGAGTATTTCATTTGCATTTGAAAATTAATAAAATTAGTCACACAATTTACTAGAAAAGATAACTGATATGCATGTTTGCTTTTTGTTTTTTTAATTTATACCTTCAGTAAAGTTTTTTGATCAGGTCAGCTTTAGGGAGACACTAAGGGTTAATAAGTTAGTTAGAAAGAATATTGACAAAGAGTACTATACAACATACAATAATATCAGAGAAACAAGTGTTTTCTGAAATTACATAATTCAAAAGCATGACTGTTGCTTTATTTCATGAAAAGCTGTTTTTTCACCCGTTTTAATTTTTGTTTATTTGGCTTTGGCTTACGCTGACCATATTTCAGCATATTTACTGTTAGCTAACAGCCAATTTCCCCTTACCAGCAGCCAGAAGTCATTTTGATAATATGCCATGCTCATGTTGTTTACGGCTAGGGGCAAAATGTCATTACAGTAGTTCTGCTTCATTAGTCACGTTAGGACCTGCCCTCAATTATGAATGAATAACTAATAGGTGTTATGCAAGGATCACATGCAACCAATTTTGTGCACTGGTTGCTTTGTTTACCCCTGCTTCCTCCCTAGCTGTCTCACTATATCCTAATGATTCAGTCATCATGGTGCATTTATCCAACCAGCGGCTACATACAGGAAAGCAACAGAAGGCCACGTGTTTTGTGTAATGCATCAGGATGCACTTGTTGAAAACAGCTGGCTCTTTTCTTGGGTTGTTGGCAAAACGACTGTGGACTCTGCTTGTATTCTGATCCTGGCTTTTGAGCTTGGATACCACTGAACACCAGTTCGTAGGGGAGAACATATGTCTTTTTATTAATTTTATGAAAGTTGTAAACAGGTTAAAGTTGTGAAAGGAGATATCCTCATATTTCACTGGTCCTCATATTTCATGGATGGACTTCCCATAAGGAAGTCAGCACATTGTAATGCTATTGTTCCAAATCGTGTGCATGTACCCCCTGACAGGAGAGTCCAAATAATGTGATGTGTTGATATCACAACCTCGCATATGCTAAAAAAAAATAAAAAATCCCTGTAATGAACAACTAGGCACCTCAACCTGAATTCACAATGAGTGAAAGGTGAGGTAGCACTGAATTACAAGATTCAAGTGGTCATTCCTAAAGTTCAGGTAAACATCGGAAGTAGACAGATGAATCATTATACTTAATAAGCTCTCGAAATTTAGACATGGTGTGCTTAATCAAGTAATATGGAGAGTCGTGTGTATGTAGATTTTCATTACAACTCAACATTTCCCCCACTGATTTTACTGGTTAGTCCTGTGTCTGATTGAAGGTGTAGCAAGTGAAATCAGCTGGTGTAGAGTTGGGTTGTTTCAAAAACCTGCATGCACATGGTTTTCCATGGCACATGATTGAGTACTATGAGGGCTAGACTATTTAGATCTGAATTTTACTTTTTGATGATTATTAATTGTCCTCTGCTCTGTGAGAAATAGTGAAAGTCTTGCTAGCCTAGACGCACCGGAGATCAATATCAACCTCCAGTCCAAACATCACAGCTCCCTCTCCCTGCAACATGAGAAACATCTGACCATGGTCTGAAATTTCCAAACCTCATGAATGATGCTTAGAAATCAGACATGAGACTGATGTCTTAGCAGCAAACTGTGAGACATCCATCTGTTTATTCAAGTCTACCATGGATTTATCATGAATGCGTACAGTATATCCTCTATGCTGTACAACAGTGCTCTCAAGGTATTCAAGATTGTACATTTTCTTCATACTTGTGGTTAATCCAATATTTGAGCCTACTTGTGCTGCACTACGGAGGCATCCTGGAGGGGAAAATTGTAAAATAACAAACTTCTCACGCTGTGACTGTGTGAGAGCCAGGTGGATGTGGCGGGAGATGGGGAGTGGAGTATACATTGCTGGGGAGATTAAGCCACTTTCCAGGCAAACGTGGGTATTTTTAGGATGTTTTTGTTTGCTGGCTCTTGGCCAAGCGTGTCCCAGTCTAATTATTACACAAGTGTTATTTTCAGCTTGGTGTGTTTTCTCCTCTTGCTTAGGAGGGTCTTGTAAACAGGTCAGGAGGGGTTAGGAGACAGGTAAATAGAGGCAGGGTGTTCCATGGCCCATGAAGAGGAGTATTTTTAGCTTGCCATCGCCCCAGGTGAATGGACAATTGGACCCTTTGCAAGTCTTCCTGGCAGAGAGGCGGCTCAGGGCAAGAGACGACAGAAAGAGCGAGCAAAAACAACCCCGGCCCTGCTGGAAGTGGTCCATCTTCCACTGCTTCAGAATACCAGACCCACGGCCTCTGCACTCTCATCCCTCAGCAGTGGAAATTTCCAACAGGCGCTTCAACAGCCTCATCTCTTCAAGACTTACATAAGACAACCCTTCAAAGCCCAGCCTCATTCTCATGTCTGGCACCCAGTCCCCCACCACCACCCTCCTCTTCCTCTTGGAAGAGGCCAAACTTGACACGATGAAGATCAGTTCAGCTAGCACCTCTGTGAAGTTTTTAGCAGCCTCACAAATGTATATGAACTAGAGGCGAGAGAGGAAGGGAGGGACAGTCAAAGTTTACATAAGTATCGGCGGAGAGGCGAGGATGAGAGGAGGCTTTCATGGCCAAGTGGTTGTGGAGAGATTCTCTGGTGCAGCATCACTGTATGCCTTCTGATGGTTATTAGGGATCCAGGGTATTGGGGCTTTCTGGTGGCTCACCATGGCAGGGATTTACCATGTCTATAATATTGTAGGCTTGAATTCAGAATGTGAATGTGAATTTAACAAAAAGATAATTTTACATAAGTTAAGAATTGCTGTTTTACACTGCTGAGAAACAACAGCATTTCTCCACGATATGGCAAGATACACAAAATAAGAACTGCAATGATTTGAAGAAGTTGATTTGATTTAGATTGAACATTCATCCACACATCACCTACCACTTGTTTGGTAGAGCATCTGGTGTTATGGCAGCATATGTCTTGAACTTATTATTTTGAACTCACTTACACTAACAGATTCTAAAGGTTCAATTGCCAGTGGGGCCACCGATACCTTAACATAAGTGGAAAGTGGCTTGAGACCTCAGACTTGAGAAGCACTACAGAAATGTAGTCATTTGGACGTACGGGTAGCGTAGCGGTCTATTCTGTTGCCTACCAACACGGGGATCGTCGGATCGAATCCCCATGTCACCTCCAGCTTGGTCTCTACAGACAATTGGCCACGTCTGCAGGTGGGAAGCAGGATGTGGGTGTGTGTCCTGGTCGCTGCACTAGCGCCTCCTCTGGTCAGTTGGGGCACCTGGTCAGGGGGGAGGGGGAACTGGGGGGAATAAAGTGATCCTCCCATGTGCTACGTCCCCCTGGTGAAACTCCTCACTGTCAGGTGAAAAGAAGTGGCCGGCAACTCCACATGTATCGGAGGAGACATGTGGTAGTCTGCAGCCCTCCCCAGATCAGCAGAGGAGGTGGAGCACCGACCGGGACAGCGTGGAAGAGTAGGGTAATTGGCCGGATACAATTGGGGAGAAAAAGGGGGAAACCCCCTCCCAAAAAAAGAAAGAAATATAGTCATTTCATTTCATGCAGGAATCCTTCAGTGCTCTGAGGTGAGAAGAACCAACATCTCCTTTTCTGCTCCTTTTCAGTTCTCCGATGGTGCTTTTACTGGTGTGACAGCAATCAAATCACTGAACCTGGACAACAACAAGCTCAAGTCCCTACCCAAAAGCCTCGAGTTTGGTACCATCACCAACCTCACTCTCTCCAACAACCCTTGGAGCTGCACGTGCCAACTCGCTCCTCTTCGGAGGTGAGGGATTCAAATTATACGCACACCTGACAAAAACAATAAATAGTGCAAATACAACACTAGTGCAAACACCTAGTACTTTACATTTGAACTGCACACATGGGTGTGTGCTAGTCATTTGTATAGCTCAGTTTTATGAAGCTTAACCTGCAGCCTTACAACTGCCTTTTTTTTTGTTTTGTTTGTCCAATTCATCTAAACCTCAGACATCTTTAGAGAACAAGTAGCCAAGACAAAATCATCACCTTTTCCTCTTCCCTACTGCCCACAGATGGATGGACTCCAGCCGCAACCGTCCTGACATGCTGTGTGCTTCTCCGCCCCAGCACAGAGGCAAGCAAGTCAGAGACAGCACCGCCTTCAGTGGCTGCAGAGTCAAGTCAAAGAGGGCCAAGAAGGGCACTCGTCACTGAGCAGGTAACGCTCATCAAATGTGGTGATGACGATGAGGTTCATGATGATGATGAGAGGAATGATGAATGAGTTTCATTCCACGATGCAGACCCGCTCAGATATCTGACATCTCGAAAGAAGACGTGTAACTCCTGCAGCTAGAAAGTACACTGACAAAAAAAAATCACTTAAGTTATAAACCGCCTTTCAACGCTTTCTTTAAGAGCAGTAACATTTGGGGGCATCTGGGTGGCGTGGCAGTCTATTCCGTTCCCTACCAACACGGGGATTGCCGGTTCAAATCCCCATGTTACCTCCAGCTTGGTCGGGTGTCCCTACAGACACAATTGGCCATGTCTGCGGGTGGGAAGCCGGACGTGGGTGTGTGTCCTGGTCACTGCACTAGCGCCTCCTCTGGTCGGTGGGGCGCCTGTTCGGGGGGAACTGGGGGGAATAGTGTGATCCTCCCACGCGCTACATCCCCCTGGTGAAACTCCTCACTATCAGGTGAAAAGAAGCTGGCGACTCCATATGTACCAGAGGAGGCATATGGTAGTCTGCAGCCCTCCCCAGATTGGCAGAGGGGGTGGAACAGTGACCAGGACAGCTTGGAAGAGTGGGGTAATTGGCCAAGTACAATTGTGAGGAAAGAAAAAAAGGGGGGGGAATCCAAAAAAAAAGACCAGTAACATTTGAGATACTGTAGAAGTTTTCTTCATCTTTTTTTTTTAATTTGAGCAATAGAAATAGACTAACATCTTATTTTGCCAAAGTATATATATATATATATATATATATATATATATATACTTGAAATGAGACCCTCCAAATGAGGTCTGTCAACACACACACACACACACACATGTGTTTTGTAAAATAAACCTTAAGTATATATTTAAAGTGATCCCTATCATTGCAAATCCTGCACCACAGCCTCTGTTTTCAAAGAGAACATGACTGCTATGATGGGCTTGAAAGGATTTTAGTTGGATCCTTTTTCACAATAGCCCATTGGATTCAGACATCACTAATTGAGGTTGAAGCCGGTTCTGGAGCGGTTTAGCGCTGGCTTTGCTCGATTCTGTTTTTCCTTTCTCATCCCTTTCCCACAGAACTCTCTGTCCTCTCCTCTCTGTCCCTGTCTGAACTTTTCCATTTTGGCCCTGGGGTCCAAGTACACAGTGTCCAGGTCATGGGGTCTCCGGTTGGAGGCAGACTGTTTGATTTGGCTGCTGATTTTGTGTCTTTCCGCAGGAGACACCGAGGGGAGGCCTGTCCAGGTGACCGGCTACATGTGCAAAGAAAACAACGCTAACTCACATGCTACTTCAAGGCTGACTGTCCATCTATTTATCTGCCAAGTGTTTTTGCTAGTGTTAACATACTCAAAAACATGTTCGGATACATATGCGCTCTCTTTCACAGCCAGAGACAGACACACACACACACAAATATATTCATAAACACATAAAACAGAACAAATGGACCAAAAGGGATTTAGAGGACCAAAGATTGGTAAATCACATGAAGGCTATAGTAAAAAGTAGCAATCAATTCAGGTAACCACCAAAATGAAGGGATACGCATAGGGGAATGAGGAGCATTGTGCATGTCAGGGGCATGTTGAAGCTGTTTCATGCTGATTTTAGCTGTATATAACCCTTTAGAGGCCAAGGTAAAAGACATTCTGGGTGACCTGACTTCTATGTAGTCGGAAGTGGTTTCTTCCAGCGTGATGAAGAATGCTGACAGGGTGCACAAAATCAATGTTTACAACGCACACCATAACCACCTCACTTGCCAGTTCTCAGCCCATTTGAACCTTCTTAACAGTTGCTGGACAAGTGTCCGAGATAGCGTTTCCCACCTCCACCTACCAAAACAACCCATCTATTACCAAGACGCACCGGAGCTGTTCATGCAGCTTTTAACGGTGTCCCTACTTTATGTTGCCATCCCCTTTATTTTGCTAGTTACCTGAACAAAATGAACATTAAATCAATTCTAACACAGCTAAAGACAAAACAAAAACACAAAGAGACACACATCGCCTTTCATCCCCTTCTGTAAACCGGTGAGGAATTTGTCAAGCATCCCACAGCCGTCAGCCACGCCGGCGGCCATGTTTGTTTTCCTACTCCTGCCCCTCGTGATGACAACTTTACACCCTCCTCCTCCCACCTGCTGCCATGGTAATGCCCCGCATTCCCCACCCACACTTAAACTAAAACGAACAAATGGAAACCTTCTCATAGTCACTTTTATTTATCATGGGGCACAATCCCGCTTGCCCTGTCTCACATTTGTGGTGAGAATTTTCTCCCTAACCAGAGAAAGCCTGGAGAGTGAAAAGTGACGATGAAAATGGCACAGGCAGTAAATTTGACTTGACCCGATCTCCCGTTCGCAAAGTTAGCACGTCACAGCGCGGGCAGCTGAGAACACTTATCTCCAACAGGCTTATAAGACCATGAGATTCTGATGATGATGTGAGCGAGCTTGACAGGTGTGGGAATGAAAACAGTCGTGGACAAATTTCCAAATCGTGTTTCTGAATCGGTGCCAACTTGATCTATGGAAGACAACCATTCCGACATTCCATAAAACTGGATTTAGGCCGATCCTTGCACAAATGAGGACTTTCACATGTAAGAACTTAGGAAGAAACATGTCTCTTGCCTAAATGATGAATTACCATGCAAACATGACTTGTATTGCATTTTCACTTTCCTTTCTTTGCCAGTGCTTTGTAATATACTTACAGGCTATGTGACATTTTACCTTAGCAAACTGATTTGATAACAAAAGGTTATGATAGGTTAAAGCACACCAATGTGAAGGGCAAGTGATGAGTCTTACGCATGTTATGCAAACTGAACATTTTTACATTTTATGACTTTTGGAAGTGATAATAGCTCACATCCAATAAAACTTCTACAAAATCATTCCCTCTTTGTCTTACATGCCTCTTCAACTTTAAACACAACATGCATGATTATGATTCCCAACAAAAAGTGTTATATTCAACACCAAACCAGGTTTGAAGGTTTGAGTTCAGACATCCCTGTGTCTGGGCAAAATATGTAGAAACTAAATGTTTTGCAAAACATCCTTTAAATTCATGCTTTGAGACTCTTCCATCAGGGTGAAGGCTGAGGTCTTTCTCCTTTAAAACTAAAAGATCCCTAAACAGCTATGTGCCAACGCATGAGATTGCAAAATGACAAAGGACAGCTAACAAAAACTGTTTAAGCTTCTTTTTTCCGTGGAATAGACGTAAACATATATATTTTATATGTATTTATATACAGTATCATTATACAGTATCATTTTTATTTAGTAAATTAAAATAATGCAGTAGTATAGTAGTACATTATGACAGTATTAGCAATGTGTATTAGTATTAATATAGTGGTAGTATAGTATATTAGTATAAGTATATTATTATTAATATATTAGTAGTTTAGTATTTTAGTATAATATTTAGTATTATAACATGATGGTAACTATCCATATATATATATATATATATATAATATATTTAATACACTATCAGTATCATTTATACAGTATCATTTTTATTTAGTAAATTAAAATAATGCAATAGTATAGTAGTACATTATGACAGTATTAGCAATGTGTATTGGTATTAGTATAGTGGTAGTATAAGTATATTAGTATAAGTATATTATTATTAATATATTAGTAGTTTAGTATTTTAGTATAATACTTAGTATTATAACATGACGGTAACTATTCTATTCTAAGGATTACGCTTCGAAATGCCTCCCTCTGCTGGCCGGAAGAAGTACAGCTTATAATAACCTCAACCTACAACAACCTAAAAAAAATATGACCCAAAATAAATGGTTGCTTTTGGTGAAATTATTATTATGAGGCAAAACAAAACATGTTAAAGAGTTCTTAAGTGCAAAAACTTAATTCACAAAAAAATAGATTGTTGGGGAAAAAAACTGACATTAGGAAGAGCCAGTACTCACTACTAGTTCTTTGATGCCCATGGTGGAGATGACCTTCCTTGTGATTTCAGGGGGACAAGGCGAACCAGCCATGACGCCTACAATAGACAAGTGGACAGATATTGGAAGCCCATAAAAAAAACCTACTCTACTAAACTGCTGCTAATGTTCCCTTTGTGCCATGCTGATGCCTTGCCTTGAAAAGTCAAGTCAAGTCAATTTTATTTGTAGAGCCCATTATCACAAATGTGCCTCAGTGGGCTTTACAGCAATACAACATCCTGTTCTTAGACCCTCACAATGGGAAGATGGGGTGGCGGTTGAACAGGGGTGGGGGTAGGGGGGCACTGGGGCAGGGGTTGGTGTTTTAGGCTGAATTCTACAGTAAATGTTCATATCCATCATTTTGGGGCTTACTCAGTCTCCCATTGTTCAACCTCTACAAATAAGAAAGAGGGCTCATGGAAATCTCAATCGAAAGAAATCGCATTACAAAAACAAAAAAAAATCAAACATTTTAAAGATATTTCATGCATGGGAGTGCCTGGAAGTGCAGAAAAGGGGAATTTCTCTCATCTGACATGCAAATTGTAGAATCTGCAAATAAGATTATTTTATCTATATGAAGATATTAATTGCAATTACAATGGTTTGTTTATGTGCATGTTGTCGCTTGATCCAGCCGAACATACTGGTACCAAAGCAGAATGCCTTTCTCTCACCTCCTTCAACTGATGACAGGTCAAACTTGGCCAGTTCAGGGTGGTTAAGCATATCCACATACATGGTGGGAGTGCCATAGATCATAGTGCACCTGCAAGGTTAGGAGTTGACAGATATGGAGCTTGCATTCAGAAATACCACAGAAAGTTGAACCAGTTCATCTGGTCATGTTTATCAGGAGAAACGTTTCTTTACTCATCGAGTACAAGGAATAGTACTTATGTCCATTGTAACTCTAGTTAATGGTCAAAGTAATTTGCACATAAAACCGATTGTTGGTTTCGGTCATTATGCCATTGTATTGTTTATAAGGGTGAGGATACCTGCAGTCAGTTTAGACTGAAGAGGTCACTTAGATGACTGATGAAACGTTTCTCTCTCAATAAACGTTGTTTCCTTACCTGAATTATTGAGCATGCATCAATACATTCAGATATCACAATACACCTAGAGTACCTACTTAGATGTTGTGAGCTTAGTTTTTTTTTTAATTAAGAGATGCATATATTTTCAATTCAATGTAAAAATAAAAGGGGCTGAAACCGTGATGTAAACTTTCATGAACTAACCAAATCAACTGGTCAAACTGAGAAGAGGAAGTGAAGTGCAAGGTCTGTGCTGTTACGCTGTTATCGGTGCCCTGTCAGCTTTTCCATTTCCTTATCCTGGAATAATGTTATAATAAGGGTTTCCATCTTCCCGACAAGATCATTTCAAGATGAGTGTGAGGGGGAAATAAGCACACAAACCTCAGGATATGAGACCCAGTGTTCATTATGCAGCTACAAGATCAGGGACTAACTCTTACAATATAATCTGAACCGATCCAAGTAAGTTTAATCATATTAATTTTCACCAATTAACAGCATGCGCTTATATGTCGAATTATGTAGCTGTCATACTGATGAGATACCTTTAATTAATTTCATTAAAGCAGAACACAAACCACTAAAGTAAAAAATTATGTATTTCAAATGTATACACTCAAAAACAGTGGAGTAAAGCCAATTGACATTTGATGTTATTCAAACACGGACAGCGAGTGGCTCTTGAATAGTACCCTCACATTTAACACAGCTCTCATTAGTTTGTCTGCTTATTCAGTCCATAATTAAACAGACCAAATCTGGTACCAGATCTGGTACAATGGACTTGAACTGATCCCTGCAGGAAAACACCCTTCATGCTAGCCTTCACATAGGTGGCCTCATAACCCAAAGCGACCAGGAACACGACTAACTCACAAACTGTTAATGATTACGAGACAGATGTCACAACATCAAGCCCAACGTCGGATTACATCTCCCTATATAAATAAAAGTTATGGGCTTTTATTTATATAGGGAGCGTAGCAGTCTATTCCGTTGCTTACCAACACGGGGACCAGCAGTTCGAATCCCCGTGTTACCTCCAGCTTGGTTGGACGTCCCTACAGATACAATTGGCCGTGTCTGCGGGGGGGAAACCAGATGTGGGTATGTGTCCTGGTAGCTGCAGTAGCGCCTCAATCAAGGTGCCTATTCGGGGGCGGGAGGGGGAACTGGGGGGAATACCGTGATCCCCCTAGGTGCTACGTCCCCCTGGCGAAACTTCTCACTGTCAGGTGAAAAGAAGCGGCTGGTGACTCCACATGTATCGAAGGAAGCATGTGGTAGTCTGCAGCCCTCCCTGGATTGGCAGAGGAGGTGGAGCAGTGACCGGGACAGCTTGGAAGAGTGGGGTAATTGGCCAGGTACAATTGGGGAGAAGGGGGGAAATTTAAATAAATAAATGAAATTATACATCCATCCATCCATTAACCAAACCGCTTGTCCTGCTCTCAGGGTCTTGGGGGTGCTGGAGCCTATCCCAGCAGTCATTGGGCGGCAGGTGGGGAGACACCCTGGACAGGCTGCCAGTCCATCACAGGGCCAACACACACACACACACACACACACACATACACATTCACACCTAGTGACAATTTAGTATGGCCAATTCACCTAACCTGAATGTCTTTGGACTGTGGGAGGAAACCAGAGCACCCGGAGGAAGCCCACGCAGACATGGGGAGAACATGCAAACTCCATACAAAGGACAACCTGGGACGACCCCCAAGGTATCCCGAGGCTCAAACCCAGGACAGTCTTGCTGTTAGGTGATCATGCTAACCACTGCACCACCGTTCCACCAATTACTTTCAGTTTCACATTAAATTGTAATCTGCCTCAGAGGACTCACAGCGCAAACCTCAACCAAAGCTGAACGGTTCCTCCACATAACATCTCTCATATTTCCTGGTTTAACCTTCTTCCTTAGCGGAGGTAAGTAGGGAGTGCATTTCCAGGAGCTATCTGAAGGTGTTGGCAAGGTGGTCATAGTGGTTCAAATTGGTATGATGAATTGAACTAAGACAACATTAGCACTCTTTTTATTCCTAGGAGGCGCCAAACATCCAGCCATTCATATTTCACGGGGACATTTTGAGACAAACGTCTCACAAATTATGACAAATTTTACTGCCCAAAATCGAGCCATCGCTCCCTTTACTCTAGATGCACCTGTCCACACAAACCCCAAGCTGCACTTCTACAGCTGTGAACGTTGCTTTTTATGGTGAAATGTACCAGCTGTATATTCCAATCACTTCAAAACAAAACAGTACAAGGTCTGGCCCCACCCTGCTATGTGGTGTTGTACCAAAGGTCGTGAGAAAATAGGAATCTGATCCGGGTAAAATATTTTTTGCAGCTGCTCCCGCCTACAGATGTGTTGACCTGTCAATGTCGGGACTGCTACCGAAGCCATTTTCAGACCCATGTACAACGGATGCTGACCTGACAATTTCCCCTTTAATGGGTTTTTGTGAATTAAGGTAAAATTTTTTACTTAAAAATTTATATGCATGCATGGTATTTTCTTTTTCAGCCATGCCCCCTTTTTCATCATAGACAACTTCCAACTGATACCAAGGAAGTCTGACAACTTTCTTGCTATCTGCTATCAGTCCCCCTAAATCCTCATAAAGCTATATCACAAGATCTCTCATGCAATTCCTTAATGTATGTTCAAGACCGGTTGTGAAGCTGATTTCAGGTGGACTCTAACACATCGTCAAGAACAGTGTTAAATATTAGATAGATAGATAGATAGATAGATAGATAGATAGATAGATAGATAGATAGATAGATAGATAGATAGATAGATAGATAGATAGATAGATAGATAGATAGATAGATAGATAGATAGATAGACAGACAGATAGATAGATGTACCTGCCACACACACACACACGCAAATTAGTGAGGTGCTGAAGCATTAACCAGGTGCAGACACGGACTTGCACCATCCTACTTATCACATCTAGTCACTCCTCATTTACCTGCAGGCCGCTACAATCACAAAATGCTGGTCTCCTGGCTATTCCAAAAACAAATAAATTAGCCGACCGCAGGGCTTTGGAATGACCTTCCTATACAAATTCGAGAGGCTGGTTCAGTTGACTCATTCAAAAGTTAACTTGAAACACTCCTATTTACATCAGCCTTCAACCTCCCTTAGTCTGCCCTGAGTACTGAACTACAGTTATCCAGGTTATATGCAGTTCTATGTGCACACTGTTACATATATTATGTACTGTATGTTACACACTGGCTTGGGCATGTGTGGAGGAGAGATACTGGGTATATTAAGAGAAGGACGCTGAATATGGAGCTGCCAGGGAAGAGGAAGGTCAAAGAGGAGGTTTATAGATGTGGTGAGGGAGGACATGCAGGTGACTGGTGTGACAGAGGAAGATGCAGAAGACAGGAAGAAATGGAAACGGATGATCCGCAGTGGCGACAACCCTAACGGGAGCAGCCGAAAGTACTAGTAGTAGTAGTGGATGTTACACATTCTTTTGCATTGCTTTTTGTATTTTTTGTATTGTATATATTTGTTTATGTTTTATATGTGGATTATCTCGCTTTTATAAATT
Organism: Lampris incognitus; assembly: GCF_029633865.1. Taxonomy (NCBI): domain Eukaryota; kingdom Metazoa; phylum Chordata; class Actinopteri; order Lampriformes; family Lampridae; genus Lampris; species Lampris incognitus. Next base: position 21,683,921 of record NC_079227.1, read on the forward strand.
TTTTATATATTTTACTAATGTTTGTCATTATTGATTTGTTATATGTACAGCACTTTGACACATAATTTGTGGTACTGGGCTATAATTAATTTTTACTTGACTTGTTCCCGCTGTAAAACCTCTACTATGGGGGATTGGGCAGAACCCAATGAGATGTTTATAGCACAATTCAACCAGCCCGAGTCAAGTCAAGTCAGCCACGTATCTCAAATTACAAACTTGCCTCAGGGAGCTTTACAGTAACACAACATCCTGTCCTTAGACCCTCACATCAGATAAGGAGCAACACCCTAATAACGGATGGGTGGGGGTGGGGGTTGTAAGGAAACCTCAGGGAAGATATAAGAATGACAGTGAGCAACTAGCAAACAGAGAGACCTCTAGCGCTCATGACACTTTAGGTATGTATGGGCGCCCAGTTAGGTGTTTCACCTGAGCAATCCGCTAAAATCAAATCCCTGGTATGAGTAAGCTAAATTGGCAAATGATTCTGATTCTCTGAAAATTATTTTGCATTGGCCAGGGACCCTAAATATTACCGTTCACTCTCCATAGCTGCCAGGTTGGCCCGTCCATCATACGCTGTTGAGGGGAAGACCAGGGAGGTGCCATGCACAGCCATGCAAATGGCACCACCCACAGAACCAAAGCAATGGTACAAAGGCACGGGCAAACAGATGCTACTGTGAGGCTAGAGGTGGGGGAAAAGAGAAAATGGGACAACATTTATGGAAGTCAGTTATATATGGGGTACAATGGGTACAACACAGCATTTCCCCTACTACTGAATGAACAGAGGTGTATGGGTGCATACATAAATTTATCAACCAAACAAACTATTTATACAGCACATTTAGTATATTTCAGTGCAATGCAATGCAATTCACCCCACATGAAGGGAAAGTGCACAGCTAGGAAGGCAATGATAATAAAGTAAAAGAAGATAGATGGGTTGACACCCAGCCTTCAACAACTTATTCGTTTTGACAGGGGTTTAGCATACCACTGTGCAAAGGCGGCTTTTCACTTCTCCATAGAGATAAACACTGCTTGGTGAAATACAGTTTATTCTATATGAACCTTAAAAATATGAATGAGACTTGTGTTTAACACTTACCTTCCATTCATAGCCTACTCGCATTCCCACAAAATGGGCATTATTGATGACATTGAAATGGGATAGGGTGGCACCCTTAGGGGCTCCGGTTGTGCCCTGTTGACAGGTATTCAGAATTCTTTTTCAACTGCTGGATTCACTCATTCACAAATAGATTAAAAAAGATGGATTAAATGCCCCACCCACCCACCCACCCCCCACGTCTGTCTAAACAGATTGCTCACAAAACAATTGGGGTTTTTACCCCCTGCACAACAGATGGTTAAACATCAGATGTCGGTCTTTCTTTGTAAATGCAGCCAAAGGGAAACGGGAGAGCAAGACGGTCTATAACATATAACAAGGATTAAACTGGGTTCAATTCCTCAGTTCTTGCAAAGGCAGACGAAAACTAGGAAAACGAGGCAAATAAGTAGCACCAAATTACAGTCATACCAAAAATGACAGCTCAGAACGAAGCAAACAGGGAACCTGCTAACAATATGAACTAGTTATTATGATAATCTGGGGGAGGGACATGTGACCTATTTAAATCCTGAAGGTGGATTTAGACTTAGCTGCCAGAACATGTTTTTTAACCACCGAAGTGATTTTTGCTGTCAGCAACAATAGCAACAAAATAGGAAGACAGTTTGCATGCTTGTCAAACAGTCCATAAAGACTAAGACAGGTATGTGAGCTGGATGCATGCAATATGAGATACAGAAAAATGCCCGCACACTGATAACAAACGAAAGGAATTTCCACAATAAAGTTCAAGGTACTTCTCTCGCCCCACAGGTTTTTGGGTGGCACTTGTGTTTGTCCAGAACTATGGATCATGAAATACTTGAGAAGATTTTTGCATCCTCAAACCTCAGTGTTCTGTTCAGTTTTCTGTCTCAACAACAACAGTAATAAATGCAATGTGAATAACAATAAATTCAAAGCTAGAATTCAAAGATAATCAGCTATTTCATTCACTGCAACTCCAATTCTTATGGAATATCACAAAACCCAAGTTGGGTTTGACATTTTCTCACCACACAAACTTTTTTTTTTAGCCATCATATAAGCTACCATAGAAAATAAACAAAGTTGTTTTATAATAAGCCTTTTTCCAAACAAAACAGGTGAGAATACATTTCTTTGTGCCTCTTTTCACACGTAAACAGCTCTGAAAAGCCCATGAAGGAGGAAAGCTCGGATATGATCCAATCCAGTCAAGAAGGAATTTGACTCAACCCTAATGATCAATAAATGCGATGCCTCTGGGATAATAAGGCCCTCTTATTAAACCCTGTACAAATTACCGAGGTGAACTGGATGTTTATTGGGTCGTCAAACGAGAGCTTTTTCTGGAGATCCTGCAGCTGTTGTTTGTGCTGGCTGCTGCCCGCCTGCATGACGTCGTCAAAATGAAACATCCCTGCTTGTCGACTATCTGTGACGATCACTGAGTGGAGGTTCGGCAGCCTGGGGCGAGGGGGGACACACAAAAATGTTGCACAACTGGAAGATCTGGTTCCTCGCCATGTAGCTCTCAAGTCTCCTCAAGCAGCACAGCAAGGTTCAACGTGAGGGCGGCAAAAAAGCTTGCCGATGTTACAGCTGTTATAACGTTGTGCGAAAAGAGCATAGAAGAAGAAAAAAACGGTTCTACAATTTATACTAAACCGACATTTGTACACTATTTTCTGTGTTAAAGCAGCACCAGGTAACTTTTTAGATTTCAGCAGTGTCTTTTCTTTCACATGAAAACAGCCAAGGGGCTTTTTTTCTTCTTCTTCAGTGTAGTGTTGATTGATATTAAATATAATCCGAGTGTATTTTGTATTACTCTGTATGTAACCAATGTATGTAACCAGAACAGAGGGTGAAGAAGACACCTTCGTGTAGACAAATATATTGCAGGTCTCCCACAAGAATGTGGGTAGGGGGGGGGTTGCCCTCCCCTGGGGCCTTGGGAGAGACACCGTGTCTGGTACGAGGAGGACCCCCTGCTAAGCTCAGTAGGTTAAAACAGGATGAGCACTTCTTAAAGCTCAACCACCAAAAGGTTCTATTGATAGGATAATCAAGACCAGAGGTGTCATGAAGGAGAAGCAGGGGGGTCTATATAACCCACCAGGGCACACAAAGAAGTCAGACACACACGACGGATTGGCAGTGTGTCTCCAGATCTGTACTCAATAAAATTATCTTAATCTCCTAAGACGTGGTGGCTGTTTTCTTCACATCAACGGACCCGGGGACGAGGACCACGAAGGTGATTTCTCAACAGTAGCAACAAGATAACAGCCCCCAGCCATGGGTTAAATAGTGCCACTGCCTAGTGGATACCTCGGGAGAGGAATAGGCTACGGGAGTAAACCCCTACAGAAAATCAACGTCTACAGTGCTGTGTTTGTTTTTGTTTTTCTTGCCCCTTTGTGTCTGTTTAAGTCGGAGAGTACTGCTGGTGTCGGGTGTGGCTGCCGCTTCTCCCTCTCATAGCCTCCTTTCCCATCTGCCCCTGTATGCCTGTGTTATGTTTATCTGTTGTCTTGTTTCACCGCCGTTTATTGTAAAGCGATTTTGAGTGTTAGAAAAGCGCTATATAAGATTGATTTATTGTTATTAATATTATTATTATAAGATAACGCACGTTTTATGGCTCCGAAGACTAGCCGTAGCCTTTCTAGGAGCTAGCCAGTTATCTCCCATAGGTTTACTCTAAATGTAGCTTTTGCCGCTAGGGGTTGGTGAGTTAGGGAAGTGCAGATTCACCCGGAATGACTGGGAGTCTCCATCCAGCCATTATCCAAACCGTTTATCCTACACAGGATCATGGGGATGCTGGAGCCTATCCCAGCAGTCATTGGGCAGCAGGCGAGGAGACACCATGGACATTTCGCCAGTCTGTTGGACTAAAATTCTAAACTTATTTATCACAAAGAACTAAAATATACCCACTTACATTTTGAAACCCATATTAACTGGTATCTAATGCCAGATCTTTTTTTTGTCAGCCTGATCCGTAACTACCTCATATGAACATGACTTCAATCCACAGCACTAAACTCGTACTGCATCTGTGCCGTAAAGCAATCACTATATTTCCCCAACAGATTTCATGCCTGATGGCAGATAAACTGCACAGTGAAAAACAAGGCTTCTAGGGAACTGATCTGAAAGACACTTGAGTCATTCTTCCATAGTCATCACACTGTGCGGCCAAAATGATTTCCAATGATATGTTACAGCCAAAAGTTACCTGGTGCAGCTTTAGTATATAATGTTTTTTGGGGGTTTTTGTACTATTGTATTGTCCCTCAATATTCTTAACAAACATAACATCCTCATCATCACAGAATGAATGACTGGGTTGAGGTAACTGTAAAGGTCCAGTAAGTATACCTAGCACTCTTGATGGCTCCTGGGCTGCAAGAGTCAATTTCTGGACAAAGCTGTCTCAGCAGGTCACAATATTTCTGAGTCTTAAACTGTGTCGGGCACACTACAGCATTACATCCAACCTGCACAAAAAGAGACAGAGTCCATGATGATTGACACATGAAAAAAACACTCTCAAGAAGAGACATGCCAAATGTGCGGTTACATCACCTTTCGCAACGCAAACTCCAACTCCTGTGCCTGGTAAGCTGGGTTCACAGAGACCTGTTAGTGTTGTAAATCAATAAAATGTGGTAAGCCTGTGATTAAGAGGATTACTGGTAGATGCCACACCCATGTTTCATTATTTTCAGAAAATCAATGCATGCATTAAGATAAGCGCTATGATGAATCTAGATAATAGCACATCTTGTCTTGTCCAGCTCACCAAAATAATGCCAGCTTTGGCCGTGGCAAACAGAAACAGGATCCATTCATATATGTTGGGTCCCCACATACCCAGCCGGTCCCCTCGCTTCAGTCCCAGGGCCAACAGCCCTGCAGCTGCCTGGTCCACCTAGCAAACATGAAGACATGGATAGATGATATGGAGCCAAACAAGCACATCTACTGACTTGGGTTAGGAGGGTTTTGTTGGAAATAAAATCTGAAAAAAATCCCTGGTTTCAATCTGAACACTAATTTCTAACATACTCCACTGGTTTGCTCAGTCTCACCAGTGTTATTTAGGTTTTGTGGAATATGCAATGAACAGGAACCTATTTGAGTAGTGTTATTATCATTTGCAACCATTGTCACCTCTTATATTAAGATGTGGGAAAATGCTGTTATTTAAAATCTCTCGACTTGTTACTATTAAGTACCTTATCTAATTGCTGTTTTCTGATAAGAGCAATGGGTTACGGTTACCATCTCTTTGGTGTTTGTTTTTGTCGTGTCACATGAACACTTTTGCTCCCCAATCTTGTGTACCACAGTGCAAGTGCGATACATCCAAAACATAATTCATTCTTTCCGCCAAGGAAAGGGCAGATAAGGCAAGAAAAGAAACAAAAGGTCCGACAAATGTTTCAAAGAAATGTCTTTTTGTTCCAAGACAAACAGAAAAATTCTGAGGGAAAACTATAATTCATAATTACTTGCACCATCTATGCCTGATCTGCAGATGAAAACTAGCTCGAGGACATCCATCCATCCATGATCTGAACCGCTTATCCTGCTCTCAGGGCTGCTGGAGCCTATCCCAGCAGTCATTGGGCAGCAGGCGGGGAGACACCCTGGACAGACCGCCAGCCATCAGAGGGCCAACACACACACACACACACACACACACACACACACACACACACACACACACACACACACACACACACACACACATACCTAGGGACAATTTAGTACGGCCAATTCACCTGACTTACATGTCTTTGGACTGTGGGAGGAAACCGGAGACCCCAGAGGAAACCCATGCAGACACGGGGAGAACATGCAAACTCCACACAGAGGACGACCCAGGATGACCCACCAAGGTTGGACTACCCTGGGGGCTCAAACCCAGGACCTTCTTGCTGTGAGGCGACCATGCTAACCACTGCGCCACCGTGCCACCTGCTCGAGGACATGTTTCATCAATATTATAAAACAATGCAAATTTGCACAGAATTATCATACAGCAGATCTGCAACTGCAAGCCTTTGAACAATGTATGGCTTTTGAACAAGCACTGTCAGACCATGTGTCCATACCAACCAACACATTCACAGGGATTCTTGAGGTCACTGGGTGAAAGGTACCTCTAAAAACTCAGCAGGACAGACATTACAGGTAGTGCAACGTAATCAGTTGACCCTTGGAACTGATGTGCCCGAACCTAAATGTAAAGCTCTGCTAGTCCTCTGAGTCAAGTAAATGCAAACTACTCCATCAAATTGAACAAAAAAGGACAAATGATGCTGCTGGCTTGAACCAGCCAGCTCTGCAAAATATCAACATGTAAACCATATTTGACCCCCCCCCAAAAATGAACTCTACTAAAAATACCACTACTCTAAGTCTAACAATTTGCTGTTCATCAAAGCAGCAATCCAACATCCAAGGCCAGTGGAAATTGATAATCAGAGATAAAAGTTCACCTGTCAGTTATATTATCAGGTAATTGATGTTGTTTTCTCATGATGCATACGGTCAGTGTTTGCAACACACCCTGGTTGGGCTCAAGTTAAGTTTACCACTGATATCATCAAATGTCCTAGTTTCCAGTGCGTGGTGTGATATGGCCTTTGAACCAACACTGTCAGACCATGTGTCCATACCAACCAACACATTTACAGGGATTCTTGAGGTCACTGGGTGAAAGGTACGTCTAAAAACTTAGCAGGACAGACATTACAGATAGTGCCTTATGTAATCAGTAGACCCTTGGAACTGATGTGTCCGAACCTAAATGTAAAGTCCTGGTAGCCCTCTGAATTACAGCGCCGTTGTTTTCATAATTAATCTGTACTTAGGCAAGGGACAAAGTCTATTCGGTCCTAATCAGAGTCAGGTTTATTCACTATAAACTGTGCAGTTTTCAGAGGATTAGGTCTGGAGACTGATGCATAGCTGGAGGAGGTTCCAAAGTGTGCTGGCTGTTGTGTACAATGAAGAGGAAGATTGTCCTCTGTCTTGTAGTGAGCGAGAGAAACTTCGTGTAACCATGATGGTAAATATTGATACTGGAAATTATGAAATGAAGGCTAAAACTGCGGGATCGACGTTTTTTTTTTCAATGCAGTACAGTCTCTTTGTCTCACCTGGTAACCCCACCGTTAAAGATATAACGAAAAACATGAACTATGCAACTTACATCCTGCTGAAATTCTGCAAAGGTCTTCCTAATGCCATCCTGCAGGAATGCAATGGCCTCTTTGTCAGGGGAGCGCTCGACAGCGTGCAGCAGGGTTTCTGCCACTGTACAGTGAATTAAAGATTTTGAAGAGGTACCATGGGCATAGCTAGTGGTGAGAGATGGGATGATGGGTGGGCTGTCCACATGTATGGCACTGAAATGGAACCAAAGTGATGGGAGAATTTTTCGGGGACATTGAGATTAAGAAAACACTGGCAGCATTCAAGTCAAGTTCACACATGCATACAGTCACATACATTTAAATGCATTTGTATAACGGTTTAGTAGTTAATCGAGGCAGACTTGATATTGAGCTGGATGGTTAATGAGTCGTTAATGGAATAGGTTTGATCTACCACATTATAAGCACACAGTGTTTCATGATGCATGCCAAACAACAGTTATTGTTCTTCCACCAAAGTATGTAGTATATATATGTGTGTGTGGGGGGGTGGCGTAGGAGGTCGTGATGCAGATAGTACATTTTAAAAAGGCTTATGGGTTACTGGCATAAGTGCTGCTGTGCATGACGATACTGGAATGATGGACGGGAATCGGATCCGACCCCTTATCGACATGTGCAATTCCCAATCACCCTTCAAAGTTTCGTCTTTATTTTTCGAAATTTAATGGCTTTTGACATCCACGTCCGCGTTTAAAATGGTTTTAATTCAACAACCGACAACGTTTCCAGCGGCTGGAAGAGTTTGTATCTCTAGGCATTAAAGTGATTTTCGAAAGTGTTCAAATTCTTTGCTGACTTTGCTTAGAATTTCGCAGGAAAACTGCAGTCAGCTTGTTGCATAATGCCGCAGAAATGACTCAATGAGAGCTTCGCATTCCGGCCCCGCACAGCCATTAACTTTGAATACTGATGATAAATATCGATTTTCTTTTTTTTTCTGCTAAGGCTAGCCAGCAGACGTTTTAAACGCCCATACAGTAAATGCCGAACGAATGAAATGGGCAAGAGCTGATCATTGGCCACTGACGGGTAGTACACAACTCACCAGCATGTCTGGACTAGTGGACCTGGACGTCTGCAGGCTCGGCGTAAAACGGTGTCAGCCCGAGAAAGACGACTCTTCGTCCACGAAGCCTGATTCCAAAATGCAATTCTCGGAATCATCGCTCCCACAGCTGCAGGTATCCGCTTTAGCGATACTTAGAAAGTGGCTCAAGGAACACCGCTTCACTCCACCATGAAAATGGAAATAGACAGAAAAAAAATGTGGGAGGACACAATTGCATAGACTCGCCACACTTTAACAAGGGTGGTTAACAAAACCACACTCACACACACGCACGCACGCACGCACGCACACACACACACCCACACACACAAAGTACAGTACAGCACACGAACCTTAGTCCTGCAGGATTACAACTAGCACCCTATATAGGTCAGAGGTTCTCAAACTTTATGGGGCCTGGGACTCCTTACGGGGGAGACAATTTTCCAAAAAACCCCTCATAATCTGAACACCGATTAAGCATATGCTACCACAATGTGTACTGTTAAATGCCACTGGAACTATTTGTATCCTAAAAGTTTTCAATGTAAATATTGGAATCATGTTAATACTGTAGCGAATTCCGGGGGGGGGGGGGAACCACAGGAACCGCCGCAGCCGGGACGCGAACCCGTGTCTCCCGGAGACACCGCTAACCGTTCGACCCGTTAGCCAAGGGCCAACGTGTCTACTTAACCATGCACGTTACACTACCCCCCCTCCCTCGGGAAAGCGCGTCCGCGCGTATCCCACTTCTGACACCAACGTAGCGAATTCGGGGGGAGGGCAACCACAGGAACTGCCGCAGCGCGAACCAGTATCTCCCGCACCGCGGGAGACGTCGCTAACCGCTCGACTTAGTCGACTGGTTAACGTAGTCGCTTGCGGTGTGGGAGCCACAGATGCGGCGTCCCGAGCTGCCCCCCCCCCCCCGAAATCTCCACAATACCAATAGACACACTATGCTTGTTTTATTGGCGCCAACAGTCCCCACCTCTCGACGTGCAGTTTTTGATGATACAGCGCAATTTGAAAATTTATAGACGATCCTTTTCCGCGGAATGGGACCCCCCCCCCCTTTGAGAAGCGCTGCTGTGGGTGAGGCCGTACTTGTCATCACACCGAGCTGTGTGGGCTTTCTCTGCGCGGAGTCACGGGCTTGCATGGCCAAATTAGCAAGAGAAGGAAGAGAAAATGAAACTCGATAAAGTTACTGTTATGTCTGCACACATCGACAGTGTTGCATTTGATTTGGCGCTGTTCCATTGTGCTGGGATCGATTGGTGATGCCTGCGGGCTCTGGATTGTTTGATCGGGTCTGCCTGTGACGCTGTGGCAGTCAAAATAAAGAATGCAACGCAGTGGTTGTGTCGAGCGACAGCGCTGTGTCCTGACGTGATTTCTAAACACAATATTGGCGACGAGGATGGCTGATATCTCTCTCCCACCACTTGCCCCATTCCTGGCACTACCTGGCGAGCCTCCGGTACCATGGACTCGCTGGCTACATAGTTTTGAAAATTACCTCATAGCCTCAGGGCTCGACGACGTGAGCCAGGCTAGGAAGACGGCTCTGTTGCTACACTGCTTGGGAGCAGATGGTCATCGTGTGCTCGGGACTCTAGGGAACTTCACAAACTTTGACGAAGCTGTGGGACTTCTGAGCACCCATTTCGCTGCTCCACAAAGTGCCCTCCTTCGGCGATTTATATTCCTTCAGCGACACCAACTGCCTGGTGAGTCTGTGCAGCAGTACGTAGCTAATTTGCGAGGGCTAGCTAGCTCATGCAAGTTTGGCGCGCTTCAGGACGAGATGGTTCGCGACCAGCTTATTGAACACACCAACAATGCAAAGGTGCGTGAGACTCTCCTGCTGGAAAAAGACGATCTGCTGCTGTCCAGAGCAATTACCATCGCACTACAAGTTGAGAGAGCAGCTAAGCGTGCTGCTATGCTAAATACACAGCAAGTGGCCACCTCCAGTCAAGCTGCCAACGACTTCTCCCTCTACTTATGGCTGCCCTCCGGGACGCAACCCAGCCAAAGCGAGGCGGGCGCCGACTCCACTGAGGACGTCCTGCAACTGCAACAACAGCGTTCTCGGCCCCGCCCTCAACAGTCCTGTGGTAACTGTGGATCTCGGTCTCATGTTTCAAGGACTCATAACTGTCCTGCCCGTGGCCAGACATGCCGTAGCTGCGGTAAGCAAAATCACTTTGCCAACGGCATCTTCCCCGGCTGGGTCAGATGGCCACACCCCCCAGTCTTCAACCACCATCATTCACAATGTGAGCTCTGGGCCAGTGTCATTCAAATCATGCACAGTCAACATTAATGATGTGTGCATCCCCCTGCTGTTGGACACTGGTGCAGGTGTGTCTCTCCTGAATGTTGATACTTACAGTCAATTTTTCAGTTCACTGCCACTGTCCGCACCCTCAGCTGTCCTCTGTGGGTATGGTGACTCCAGAATCGATCTGGTTGGCTCTCTCCAAGTGACTGTCTGCTATGGAACCAAGCTGGTGCCCAATGCAGTTTTTCATGTGGCACGCCGTGGGGCCAACCTGATGGGCCTGGACCTTTTCTCCGCTCTGGGGTTCTCCCTCTTAGACACAAGGGGGGCAGCAATCCTGACTGTTGCCACGCCTTGGCAGCAGAAGTGGCCATCACTGTTTGTGGGGCTGGGCTGCCTCGCCACCTTCGCCCATCAACCTCTCCTCGACCCTGCTGTGAAACCTGTCATCCAACCACTGCGCCGCATCCCGCTGGCTCTCCATGATGGGGTCTCCGCCGAGCTGCAACAACTGCTGGAAGCTGGCATCATTGAACCGGTGGACGCATCACCCTGGGTCTCAAACCTCGTGGTAGCTAAGAAGAAGTCAGGGGGCCTGCGTGTATGTGTCGATCTACGTGCAGTAAATAAGGCAGTGGTCCCTGATAAGTATTCACTGCCCACCTCAGAAGAACTCACTGCTCAGTTCTATGGCTCTGAGGCGTTCTCCAAGCTCGACCTCAGACAGGGGTACTTACAGGTGCCCCTCCACCCCAGCAGCCAAAACCTCACAGCCTTTGTGACACATGCAGGAGTGTTTCGCTACACCAGGATGCCTTTCGGTCTCAGCTCCGCCCCTAGCTGCTTCCAGAAAGTCATGGTCTCCGTGCTGGCTGGCATACCGGGCGTGGCCATTTATCTGGACGGTATAGTGGTACACGGGCCCACCAGTGAAATCCACGACAAGCGCCTCAACGTGGTCTTCGCAGCCCTGTCCAAGCACAAGCTAACTCTCAATGCTGAGAATAGTGTCCTCTCTTTGCCAGCCATTGAGTTCATGGGGTTCCTGCTGTCAGTGAGCGGTGTAACTCCACTACAATCCAACGTGGACGCCATTCAGGCCATCCCTGAGCCCAGCTCGGCTGCCCAGGTCGCCTCCTTCCTGGGTATGACAGGCTACTACCTGAGGTTTCTTCCCCAGTACTCTTTGGCCACAGCCCCCCTGCGCCAGCTGCTGCTTTAGGACAAGCCATGGGTGTGGTCAAAGGCATGCAGTGACGCTGTGAGTGATCTCAAGACTCAACTGACTTCACCACCAGTGTTTGCTCACTTCGACATCTCCAGCTCCACCTTCGTGACCTGTGACGCATCAGCCACAGCGATAGGGGCTGTGTTGTCTCAAACCCAGAACGGTGTGGAGAAGCCCATCGCCTTCGCCTCCCGTGCTCTCAATCTGACCGAGCAGCGGTACTCCGTGGGTGAGCGTGAGGCGTTGGCCTGCATCTGGGCTTGTGAAAGGTGGCACCTCTACCTCTATGGCCGCTCCTTCATCCTCAGGACAGATCACCAGGCCCTGACAGCGCTGCTGTCCACATCTGGGACAGGCCACAAACCCCTGAGGCTGCACCGCTGGTCTGACCGCCTCCGCCAGTACAACTTCAGCCTGCAGTTCACCCCAGGCAGAGACAATGTTGTCGCAGACCTGCTCTCTCACTCTGTCTCCACCCCAGCTCCACAGACGGACACTGACTGTGTGGAAAAGGACATTGTCCAAATGCTACACACACCCCTCCAGGCCACTGTCTCTCTGCAGGAGCTGAGGGCAGCCTCCGAACAGGACCCTGTCCTCTCCCAGCTCTGCACCTACATCTAGAACGGCTGGCCTCACAAGGTCCCAGAGGAGCTGGCTGTGTTCTCCCGAGTCAGACAGGAGCTCTCCTGCTAGAACACCTGCGTGGCACGTGGGTTTTGCACAGTGGTCCCAGGTGCTCTCCATGTGCGTGTTTTGAATATGGCGCATGAAGGCCACCTGGGCATTGTGAAACTGAAACAGCGCTGCCGAGACCTGGTGTGGTGGCCGGGGATAGACAGAGATATTGAGGCTCTAGTGAAGGACTGTTCTGCCTGCCGTGTGAGTGGCAAGACTGGCCACCAGGCTTCCCCACCCCTGCAACCTCTCGCCTGGCCCTCTCAGCCCTGGGAACACCTGCAGTTGGACATCTGTGGTGAGATCCATGGAGTTCCCCACCACCAACGCTTCATGGTGGTCGCCTACGATCTACACTCAAAATGGCCTGAACTCACCACTTATGGCACTGTGACCTCACGGGTCATCATCGACTTCCTGGACTCTCTCTTCTCTCACTGGGGCCTCCCAAAGACCATCACCACTGACAACGGTCCTCAGCTGGTCTCTGCTGAGTTCACTGCTTATCTCAAAAACAAGGGCATCCGTCATATACGCACTGCGTATTACCATCCCCAGGCCAATGGCGGTGTTGAACGTTTTCACCAGTCACTGAAGAACGGCCTCAGAGCACACATGGCCCAAGGGTGCTCTTTCACGCAGGCCATCCGTCACACTCTGCTGCACTATCGGGCCACACAGCACTCGACCACAGGCGTCTCCCCAGCCTCTCTCATACTGGGCCGGGAACTGTACATGCCCCTTGACAGGCTCCGCCCCTCCACATCCCAGGCACCTCCCTCTGGGGTCAGAGCCTCAGTCACTCGTCAGCAGACGCGGATGAAGCAACGGTTTGACCAGTCAAAACGAACCAGGGTGCCAGACATCAATGCGTCAGACTGGGTCAGGGTCCGCAGGCCCCACAGGGACAATAAAATGGCTTCATACTGGTCCTCTCCTCTCCAAGTCACCCGTCAGCTGGGTCCAGCCACCTACCTCCTCAGCGATGGTACTCGGTGGCACTCCAGTCATCTGCGGAAGGTGTCAGCTCTGCCACACACAGCTGGTGACACAACCTTAGCCATTCCCTCAGCATGGCAAGACGCCCCGGGGCCTCAGCTTCCCCTGCCTTCCCCCTCCTCACCTCACCCTGCCCAGCCTCAGGCCGCCTCGCGACCTGTTTGCACACGTTTACGCCCAGGCCACCTAGAGGACTTTGTGTCAACCATTCATGTTTGAAATCCTGCCGGGGGGGGGGGGGCGGTGTTATGTCTGCACACTGGATCACCAGTGCTGCAATTAGCTAATGATAGCATTGTTCTGTTGTGCTGTGATTGATTGATATGTGTTGCCTAGGGATTCTGTGATTGTTTAATCTTTGAAATGTGATGTCTGCACACTGGATCACCACTGCTGCATTTGGTTGATGTTGGCATCGTTCTATTGCGCCTTGATTGATGTGTGATGCCCAGTAGTTCTGTTATTGTTAAATCCTGCCGGGGGGGGGGTGTTATGTCTGCACACATCGACAGTGTTGCATTTGATTTGGCGCTGTTCCATTGTGCTGGGATCGATTGGTGATGCCTGCGGGCTCTGGGTTGTTTGATCGGGTCTGCCTGTGACGCTGTGGCAGTCAAAATAAAGAATGCAACGCAGAGGTTGTGTCGAGCGACAGCGCTGTGTCCTGACGTGATTTCTAAACACAGTAGTTACTACAACCAGTATTCGTTTGTTGGGGTTATTCACGGTGTCTGCTCAATCATGCCGTGATTAAGTTTGTAAACGTTTAATTATCGGTTTTTTGTTTTTTTAGCTGTAAACACGTTGGTTTCGCCTGAGGCGGTAATGGCCACAATTCAAAAGTGGAAGAAAAGGAGAAAACCACCACCACCACTACCTCCACCTCGACTCCATGGCCTCGTGTTTCCCACGGAGGGCCACAAAGTAAATTTTTTGGGGGGCACAAAGTAGACTTGCAGTATGTCGTTTGATGAAGTCACGCGACATTTTGCATATATATGGTGCATGTGCTCATTTGTATATCAAAACTCAAATCAAATCAATTTTATTTGTGTAGCCCAATATCACAAATAACAAATTTGCCTCAGTGGGCTTAACAGCAACACAACATCCTGTCCTTAGACCCTCTCATAGGCTAAGGAACTACTCCCTAAAAAAAACCTTTAACAGGGAGGAAAAAATAGGAAGAAACCTCAGGGAGAGCAACGGAGGAGGGATCTGTCTCCCAAGACAGACAACGTGCAATGGATGTTGTGTTTATACAATTTACACAATAAAACATCGAAAGAGGATAACACAATTATAATGGACTTATAAAATTTATGAAGAATATGATTCGCAGGATGCCAAGCAGTGCCCAGACGCCAGCGGAACAGTCCAGGACCCAAGGCATGCGACCAGCATCATCATGTTAAAAAAAAAATATATATATACTAGAAGAACCCCGCTACAATGTAGCGGTTTGGTTATCCACCCGTCTAAATCTCCCTCCTCTTCATCCTGCCAGCTAACCCCCTTCCCCCTGCCCCTAAACCCCCCCACTCCAACTCCCTCCCCCCAAATGCTCAATTAGGATCATAAGTGCTTTAGTTTTCGGTCCCGCTATCTACACTAACACCACACACACACATTACGAAAATATATGAGTAGATATATATGAATTTATAAAAGAAAAAACACTATCTACTATGAAAACAACATTACAAATTATTTACAGAAGAGAGTCAGCGTAACCGTTTAAATGCTTACAAAATAGGGTCATTTGAATATTTATTATGAAATAGCGTCACAGTATTTGTATATTTACAAAATAGTGAAGCTTGTGAAATTGAGTCAAACTTAGACACTTGCAAAACTGAAACAAACTGACTACTATAGCCATTTACAAAATAAAGTAAATATCTGCATACTTAAAAAATGGAATCGAAGTATTTGTGTTGTAACTTACACGAATAAGTAGACACGTCAGCCCTTGGTTAACGAGTCGGACCCTTTAGTCGACTGGTTAACGTTTTCGCCCGCAGTGCGGGAGATACGGGTTCGCGTCCCGGCTGTGCAATCGGACTGCCCCCCTGAATTCGCTACATTGGCGTCACAAGAGGGATGGTGAGACCGTGAGGTCATCGGAAGCGCGTGCGCCCAGAGGCGTGAGGGAGCTGAAATGCTGACGGAGGGGGGTAGTCACAGCCGGGACGCGAGCCCGTATCTGCTGCACCGCGGGGAACAACGTTAACCAGTCGCATAAAGGGTCCGACCCGTTAGCTAAAGGTTAACGTGCCTACTTATTCGTGTATATTACACTACCCCCCCCCCCCCCCATCCTTCGGGAAGCGCTTCAGTATATCAGCTCCCTCATGCCAGTTTTTAGGAAGGGATGGATCAAGGTTAGTTTTTTCCAGAAGAGGCTGAACAACTGCGTGTTTAAAATAAACTGGGACACAACTAGTTTGCAGGGAGCTATTTATAATAGAGACCAGGCATGGACCAATAGATTCAAGTACACTTTAAAGCATGTGTAACGGGGGCAGTCTTATGCTGTTCTATGCTGGTCAGCCTGCTGCATGCCCGTCACTCTCATCATTAGCTCTGCGTTGTGTTCTAGTTGGGTGGGGCCCCAGGTGTTGTGGGGGGGCCCTCAGTCTCTCATCATCATCATCATCATCATGATCAAGGAAGGAGGGGGGACACACAGGACTCTATTTGGCCCACCTTGCCATTTATTTTGGTTTCAAACCCTTCGACAAACGTCCAGTCCTCCAGCGGGAGCGGTGTTTCTTACGGACGTGGGGGTCGAAGTTCAACCACTGCCCGGACTTCACTCGTGTGCGTTAGAAGGAGAAACCGTCCACGGGACTCCGATGTAAGAAAGGATAAACAAGTATTTTATCCCACAGCTTGCAGTATCTTCTTACAGGGATACTCAAGGTTACGTTCTCCTCAACCAGCAAAACTGTCCTACGGTAAGAAACACGTGTGGCTCGGCTCGATCGCTGCTTGAGACTCCCTCCACAAAACAAAAATGGCCTCTCCCGCGTTCCCTCTTCCGTGTACCCACAAGACCTCTCTCTTAAAGCGACAGTACATGTATATGACGGTCGTTGGAAAACATACATAAAAGTAAATAATGACATAAAATAAAATGTAGTAAACACAAATAACAGCACACAGACAGGATTTGGTGATATTTCATACTCAAACAAAATAAAATAAAAACATTAATTTTAACCTGGTTACACATGGAAGTTGATAAAATATCTACAGGACTTGAGTGAGGTTTCATACTGCCCACCAGCTCAATGAGGTCTTGCATATAGGAGAGAAGCAGTCCAAAATTGAAGGCCGAGTTGGATAAGCAGAAAAGGAAGTAGAAGAGAGGATGATGATAGATCTCTAATCTTATCCACAAAGAAAAAGAGAAAGTTGCAGTCAGTATTTGAAAAGGCAGGCACAAGTGAAAAGAAGGACCTAGTCCTCCAGTCAACTTAGGAGCTACCTCGGTTACGAGGTCCAGGAAATAATGAGGTTGATCAAGTCTCAGAATTCCCTTAGATCAATGTGACGCCTGATACGCCACACCATGCACTTGGCCCAAAACAACCCTGTCTGATAAGACACCTAATAACTCACATTAAACTAGTTTGAATGACTCCAACCTCCATCAAAGTTCAAACCCTCACACTCCGTAGAAATGGCATCTGAGCCATAGATTCTATTAACCTGTTCACTGACCTCACCACCCTCCCTGTGCGTGTCCTAACCCGACCATCGCTCTCTACTTGTGTGCGTGAGACAGTGCAAGCTGCAACATCTGTATCGAGTGAGGGTGGTACCCCTGTGTGCGAATCAGTGTGAGATATAACACCTACATCGAGTGAGTGTGATGCCTCTATGTGTGGTGCATGTGTGTTGTGTGGTGCGTGTGTGTTGGGTGGAGACTGAGCAGTGGCCCCCACAGGACTGACTACCAGACTAGACGGAATGAACTCTTCCGCTTCTGCCCACTCAGATCTAGGCGAGTCTCCAAGTGATGAGACTGCTAGCCCCACTGCATCCCCTGAGACCGTCAGGACATCTGCACTGTCCTCCTCATCGGACTCTGCGCAGTCAAACAACTGACTGGTTGTACTGGACTCCTCACCCTGATCTAACTCAGGAAGAGGCAAGAAGTTGACCTCCAACAAACGGTTCCTGTGCACCACCCTGGTGTGCCCCTTCGCATCCTGAATCTTGTAGACGTGGATATTGGGGTTGACACCGACAACCGTGTACACTCCGTTCTCCCATTTGTCAGCCAACTTTCTCTTCCCTCGCTCACTCTGGTTCGCAACCAAAACACGATCCCCGACAGACAGGACAGTGCCCTTGGCATGTCTGTTGTACTGTCGCGCCTGATGCTGCTGCTCAGCCGTGGAGTGCTTCTGAGCGATCTCCATTGCACTCCTTAGACAGGAAAGCAGAGACTGAGCATAAGAGTCATAATCAACAACGTGAGGGTCATGCAAAACCTGCCTGAACATAACATCCACCGGCAGTCTTGGGACACGCCCATACATCAGGAAGAAAGGCGTGTAACCCGTGGTCTCGTGAACAGTGGCATTGTACGCGAGCGTGAGAGAATGGATCTGCTGAGGCCACTGTTGCTTCTGCTGAAGCGGAAGGGAACGGAGCATATTCCCCATCGTGCGATTAAACCGCTCTGTCCCGCCATTACCCATAGGATGGTAGGCCGTCGTGTGGGACTTCGCTACACCCGCAACCTGAGAAGCTCTGCAATCAGGTTGCTCTCAAAGTTTGTGCCCTGGTCAGAATGTATTCTCTCCGGAAACCCGTAAACACAGAATACATGATCCCAGAGTTTCTTGGCGACCTGCTTCGCTGTCTGATTGGCGCAGGGGAACACGTGAGCAAGCTTAGTGAAGTGGTCAGTAACCACTAGGACATCGACCGACCGCTGCTTACTGTCCTCAGTGGACCAGAAATCCATACACACAAGCTGCATCGGTGCGGAGGTTTTAATGCTCTCCAGGGGCGCGCAAGCAGCTGGCTCTGGGGTCTTCCCAAACACACATCTCCGACAGCATCTGACATATGCTCCGATATCCCTCCCCATGTCAGGCCAAAAAAACGCTGCCTTGCAAGAGAGAGAGTACGGTCCTGGCCCTGATGACCAGCGTGATCGTGGATGCCAGACAGTGCCTTGTCTTTCAGACTCAGAGGTAAAACATACTGAGACCTCCTCTGCTTGGACACTGGGTCCTTTGTCACCCTGTACAAGACACCATCATGACTTCCAACTTCTCCCACTGTTTCAGCAGCCTGAGGACCTTCTGGTCAGCACCATGTCTCTCACGTTTCGATGGCCGCTTCCGAACAGCGACAAAGGGCAACACCTTGGAGATGCAGGGGTCCTGCTCCTGACTCAACCTGAGCTCCTCGGTGGATAACATTGGCAGTGTATCCTGACCACCCGACAGATGCTGAACGTGTTGGACCAAACTGAGTGCTGTGAATACTGGTGCATCAGGCCAGTCACATTTGGCTTGACAAAAAGCCCTGACCTCAGCTGCATCACAAGCAAACCCAGATCGCGCACTACTCACTGTTTGGGACTGGCAACTGAGTCTGAAAACATCCTGCACAGAGTCCCCCTCAACCCCGTCGGCTTCCTGAACAAGGGCCGGGTAGGGCTCCCTAAGTAGCCTCTGACTGACGGGCTTGGAAAAAGGGTCGCGACTCAAGGCATCCGCCACCACGTTTTTCTTCCCTGGCAGGTGTTTGAGATCGAAAGTGTAAGACGCCAACTTAGACACCCAGCGGATCTCACACGCGTCAAGCTTCGGCTTCGTTAGGAGATAAGTCAGCGGATTATTATCTGTCCAAACGGTGAAGCTTTGACC
This sequence comes from Lampris incognitus, assembly GCF_029633865.1. Taxonomy (NCBI): domain Eukaryota; kingdom Metazoa; phylum Chordata; class Actinopteri; order Lampriformes; family Lampridae; genus Lampris; species Lampris incognitus. The sequence continues at coordinate 21,703,411 of NC_079227.1, forward strand.
CTTCAGCCAGTGGCTGAACTTTTCACAAACACTCCACTTCAGCGCCATGAACTCCAGTCTATGAGCTGGATACTTCCGCTGTGAGGCACTGAGGGACTTGCTTGCAAAACCAACAGGTCTGGCCTTGGACTCTCCTCGGGGCACTTGAGACAGCACCGCGCCGAGTCCGTCCAAAGACGCATCGACCGACAAAATGAAAGGCACCTCAAAGTCTGGATGGGCAAGCACCACACACTCCAGTAACATCGTCTTCAACAGATCAAATGCTTCCCCACATTCCACCGTCCAGTCTGCGGAGGTAAGCTTACGGAAGCTGCCATGGGGCTTCTTATCCTTAGCTGACCTCCCCCTCCTCTTTCGTCCAGCTGTAAGGGCGAACAGGGGCTTAGCCACGGAGGAGCAGTTCGGGAGGAAATGCTGGTAGTAAAATACCATACCAAGGAAAGATTTGATCCTACGAACAGAAGGCGTGCACCCATCACCTTCCATGAGATCCTGCACTGTCATGTTGGAGATGACCTCTACTTTGGAGGGATCGACAGACACACCTCCGCCATCAACCACGTGGCCCGAAAACCGCACCCGCTTCTGCAGCAGATGACACTTTTTCGGAGCCAGTTTCAAGTTGTTCTCCCTCAACCTCTGATACACAGTGCGGAGCCTCGACAGAGCCTCAACCTCTGACGGCACGAAGACAAGAAGATCATCAAGATAGCACAAAAGCTTTGTGAAGTTCAGATCCCCAAAGATCCCAATCATCATTCTCATGAAGGCTGCAGGGCTATTACAAAGGCCCTGTGGCATGCGATTGTATTCATGCAACCCAAGGGGAGTCGTGAAAGCAGTGTACTTCTTGTCATCTTAATGCATTGGGATGTTGAAGAAGCCAGAGGTGAGGTCCATCGTACTAAAGAGGCAGTTACCACCCAGCGCGGCAAGACAGTCCGACTGGTGTGGCAAGGGATGAGCGTCTTTCAAGGTCCGAGCATTCAGCCATCTGAAATCAGTGCAGATCCGAAGCCCGCCATCCTTCTTCCATACCATAACCAGCGGTGAAGCGTATGCGCTCGAGGACTTCCGGATAATCCCTTTCTCCTCCATATCAGTGAGAACCTGTCTCAACTTCTGATAGTGGGCTGGGGGAACCCTCCTGTAGGGCAAGCGAAAGGGGCGCTCATCCACCAGATGGATGCGATGTGTGTATCCTGTGACCTCGCCACAGTCCAGAGAGTCCCTGGAGAAGATGTCATGGTACTCGGTGAGCAGCTGAGTGAGCTGGGACTTGCATGCCTCACTAACCTGACAGGAGCTGAGGTCAATGTCACTGAGTCCGAGCTCTGACAAACTCCTAGCCGGCTGGACAGGGGGACAGGCACTATCTGTGGCATTGGACTCATGCCTCCCTGCAACTGATTGCAGTCCCTGGAAAACATTAAAGTCCTCAATCGCCAAGCATGGAAACACATCAGCCAACTTGCAGTTCCTTTTCAGTGTGATGGCTTTGTCAAATGGATTGACAACAGTCATGGGTACCCACCTATCACCCCAGAGCGGTGTGACAAGTCGACCTACGAGGACACTGCGTGGCATGGCCTTGGAGTCTGTCGGCTCCACAACAACAGTGCTTCCAGCTGACATAGGCACCTTAGCAGGAAGTCTGCCCCAGACTAAGTGCTCGTGCCTCGGTAAGAGTGTCACGGCCTGGGTGAGCTTAACAGTACCTATCTTCTCAGGAACAGCACCACCCCTCCAGCGCTCTACATTCGTGAACATGGACAGGAACTGTTCAACGTCAGGACTAGACGGATGTTCCTGTCTGGACGCGATGTCCCAGTACTCAGTACCACTCTTGAGTACATGGGCCACATGTTTAATGACGTTTGCGCCGACTATCAGATCATCATGCTGACCGGACACGACCAGAGTGGGTATGACAAAGGAAACACCATAAAGCTGCATGTTGGGGTCATAAAAACCATCAGGCCTAGTCTCCAGACCACCACAGCCAATCAAGACAATGTTCTCTTCAGGCTGCTGCTTCTCAGGTAAAACACCCCCAGAGCGGAGCTTCTCTACTGCATTTTCACTGATACTGCATGACATAGAGCCAGTATCCAACATGCCATTAAGCTGCACACTCTGGTTGACAAGAACAGGGGCATAGAACAAGTCACTGAAAGCCTGAATCCTCTGTGTCGCCTGAATGACCATACGCGAACCCTGAGGTGCTTTGGCACACTTGTCATCATACCATTTAGCCAAGTCGGAGACATCAGTGAGGGATACATCTACATTACCCACACCATCCCTCTCTAGGTGTGGGTTTAGTAGTTTAACGGACGAGACTGACAACCAGCTCTTCCACCAGGCTGAGAACGGAGCTGGTTGGGCGGCTGAGGGTGAGGACAGTCCCTCTTCCAATGACCAGGAGACAAACAGTTTATACATCGGTTCTCCCGGCTGCAGTGGGAAAAGGTGGAATGATCCGGAGACTTACAAACCCTGCACAACCGCTGCGGTGCATCTGGCACCCGCCCTGCGGCGCTGGCTGGCGGTTGAGTCCGTGTCGGTGTCCAGACTGCAGTGCTAACTGGAACCTGAGTCTGCATTGTGACCAAACGGTCTAGCAAGCTCACCAAACTCCTCATATAGTCATCACCGCCAAAGACAGGTGCGGGAGACGGTGTAGGACACCTTGCACAAAATGGTGTAGATGACGCATGAGCCGGGACGGGAGATGGCACCACCGGCACGGTCGTGTTCAAGTCGGGAGCCACGTCGACTACAGGGACATGAACCTGTGAATGGAACCTACGCTCTACCGCGCCTGCTTCACGTTGTCCACCTACAGCAACATGGGACTTCCTCTCCAGCATGTGCTCCTCAAGCCTCTCTTGGATCTCGCTAGCAGACCATTTCCCTGCGGACTTGAACTTAAAAACATTGGCAAGAGACTGATCTGGACAGTGTTTGATAAACATCATGCTTACCTCGTGGCTTGGCTCTTCAATACTACGGCCCTGCCACTTCAAGCATTCGTCAGCCACCTCCACTGTCTTATTAAGCCTAATCCAATACTCCATAGCGTCCTCACCTGGCTTGGGCAGCGTACTGTAAAAGTCCGCCAGGGGCATGCTCGAGTATGTGAGGTCACTAAAGTGTTGCTTCAGTACATCAAAAATAATGTGGGGGTTCGCTATGTGGTCGACAGATGTGTTGCGCAGCTTTATCCTCACCACGTCCCCTGCTTTCCCCATAAGCTTAGCTAGAATCTCATGTTACTGCTCACTAACTGGAATGGCTCACTTCCTCAAATACAAAGTCATAAGGCTCTCCCACTCATGAACTGTAAACTTATCAGAGCTATCGCCCCTGAAAATAGGAGGCTCCCTAGCGTCTGTCTGCATTACTACTCTAACACTAGGCACTGTCTCCGAACACTGTTCAGCAGACCTAGCACTGTGTGTGTGTTTCTAAGCATTTGTGTTTCCTGCAGCTTAGCAGTGATTGACTCTCCTATCTTCTCTGCTAACCGAGTAATGAGCATGGCTAACTCACCCACTGGCTGCTCGCTGTTACCTAGCACAGCCCCTTCGCTGATACCTGGCCTGGCCCGTTCTACGTAGCGTGTGGAGGTGAACTGAGGAGTGCCAAATGTGGTCGGGTCTCTAGGTCCTGGTGCACTGGTGTCTGGTTCCCCGCCCTCTAAGAGCTGCCCGAAACTCCTACCTACACCTAGCCGTAAACCCCCACCCACATCTAACTGGTACCCCCTCTCCATAGCACACTGGCGATCCAAAAGATCCTGATCAGCAATGTTACCCCCACCTACGGACGAACCACCCTCTGCCATGTTCCTACCTCTAACACTCAGATAAAATAAAAAATAAAATAAAAAAGTGAAAAGCTCAATTCATTTAAATAATTGAATCTAGAAATCACTAAGAGATTGAAACAATCACACACAATCAACAAATTCACCAATAGATTAATCACATATGCACATATCCAGTAGTTTAGATCAATAGATTATTCACACGAGTCCTTCAATCACATCAACATTAACCTTTTTTCGTGTTTTTTTCTTCCTTCAGTATATACAATTGTCCTGTTCACAAGCCCAGTCCATGGTAACCACAGCTATGACTGTCCAGTGTCCACACAGCTCAACTCCAGTCCACTGTAACATGAGCGTACAGTCTATAGAAATACCTGAGGACGTCTGGGGCTTGATGACGACAGCAGCCTCCCGCGGCGAGCAACTGATGTCACTCTCAGGATCCAGGAGGGTCACGGCACCAATGTAACGGGGGCAGTCCTTTGCTGTTCTATGCTGGTCAGCCTGCTGCATGCCCGTCACTCTCATCATTAGCTCTGCGTTGTGTTCTAGTTGGGTGGGGCCCCAGGTGTTGTGGGGGGGCCCTCAGTCTCTCATCATCATCATCATCATCATGATCAAGGAAGGAGGGGGGACACACAGGACTCTATTTGGCCCACCTTGCCATTTATTTTGGTTTCAAACTCTTCGACAAACGTCCAGTCCTCCAGCGGGAGCGGTGTTTCTTACGGACGTGGGGGTCGAAGTTCAACCACTGCCCGGACTTCACTCGTGTGCGTTAGAAGGAGAAACCGTCCACGGGACTCCGATGTAAGAAAGGATAAACAAGTATTTTATCCCACAGCTTGCAGTATCTTCTTACAGGGATACTCAAGGTTACGTTCTCCTCAACCAGCAAAACTGTCCTACGGTAAGAAACACGTGTGGCTCGGCTCGATCGCTGCTTGAGACTCCCTCCACAAAACAAAAATGGCCTCTCCCGCGTTCCCTCTTCCGTGTACCCACAAGACCTCTCTCTTAAAGCGACAGTACATGTATATGACGGTCGTTGGAAAACATACATAAAAGTAAATAATGACATAAAATAAAATGTAGTAAACACAAATAACAGCACACAGACAGGATTTGGTGATATTTCATACTCAAACAAAATAAAATAAAAACATTAATTTTAACCTGGTTACACATGGAAGTTGATAAAATATCTACAGGACTTGAGTGAGGTTTCATACTGCCCACCAGCTCAATGAGGTCTTGCATATAGGAGAGAAGCAGTCCAAAATTGAAGGCCGAGTTGGATAAGCAGAAAAGGAAGTAGAAGAGAGGATGATGATAGATCTCTAATCTTATCCACAAAGAAAAAGAGAAAGTTGCAGTCAGTATTTGAAAAGGCAGGCACATCAGGAGGTGCAGGAGTAACAATGTTGTTGATGGTACCAAACATGGCCACCGCCGTCAGTATTGCCAGTATTGCCATGGCAATGTCAAACAAGTATTGCCTGGCAATACCCCTTTTTTCACAAACAATATGGTGTTTATTTCATTCAGAAGACTTGAGTAACCTGTAATGAAAACCTAATTTTATGTCGTGAAGAATCTGATTGCACCTGCTGCGATATATAATATCGGCTCCAGCATCCCCGTGACCCCGAGAACAGGATAAGCAGTTTGGATAATGGATGGATGGATATTTAAACCAAGCGTAAAAACAAGGCCCAGGGTATGACCCCTAATGTGTGTGGGACCGGCCACGTGTTGAATAAAATGAAAAAGACTCAGTATCATTAAGAACATCAGAAGACGCTATCAATCAATCAACCAATCAGACTTTGTATAACACTTTATTTTATTTATTACTGTAGCGAATCCGGGGGACAACGCAACCACAGGAGCTGCCGCGGCCGGGAAGCGAACCCGTATCGCCCGTACCGCAGGAAGCATCGCTAACCGCTCGACTAAAGGGTCAGGCCCGCGAGCCAGCGTGTGTTCTTATCCGTGCACGTTACACTTGCATTACTTTATTGATCCCCATGGGGAAATTCTTCCTCTGCATTTAACCCATCCTAGCTGTGTAGCAGTGGGCAGCCGCCACGCAGCACCCGGGGACCAATTCCAGTTCGTCTTGCCATGCCTCAGTCAGTGGCACAGACAGGAGTACTAACCCTAACATGCATGTCTTTTTGATGATGGAGGAAACCAGAGCACCCGGAGAAAACCTACACAGACACGGGGAAAGCATGCAAACTCCACACAGAAAGGACGTTGGACAACCCCGGGGTTCGAACCTACGACCTTCTTGCTGTGAGGCGACAGCGCTAACCACTGCACCACCGTGCCGCCACACACAGCCACCCGGACATATATACACATACAGACAAATGTAACACAAAGTGCTTCACACAATAAAACAATAAAATCGTTTTTGGAGCTTATCGGAGCTACTGATATAGCTCCGATAACGACGGGCGCGGCCATAACATTGATACACAAAAGAGCCACTCATAGCTATGCTTTTGTTAGCGACGGGCGTTGTTAAAAATCGGGACACAAAGAGCCACGCATATCAATAGCTCTGACAACGACTCCTAGAGGATAAATTCTGAGTCTCATCACCAGCCAGTAAGACTAGCTTGGTATAGTCAGAAAGGCACGAACTGAGGAAGCCTCTTGGATGAGAGGCGAAACGTCTTCACGGCTATATACCAAGTCCAGTTGCACTTGATTCAACTCCTTTGGATAACCATGACCTGGATGAATGAGAACATTCACAGATATCTCAGTGGAGTTTTAATACATGTTGAGTAGTATTTTAATTCAACATTCTTCTTCTAAAATGGTACAGTAAAACATTAACTGTACATCACTTTGGGTGTACTACACCTTACCCCTAACACACCCAAAATAATTTGCAAACATTTTCATTAAAATAATAATTGCAATATGATATAATGAATTGTATTCCGCCCAATGACTGCTGGGATAGGCTCCAGCGCCCCGTGACCCTGATTAGGATAAGCGGCTTGGAAAATGGACGGATGGATGGATAATGTACTGGACAATATAATGTATTGGCTCAACTATGTGAAGAGCTCCTCTTTCAACCGATAGTAGCGTCCTTTCTTAGCCATGAGCTCTTGGTGTGTGCCTTGCTCTGCTATGCCTCCATTCTCTATGAAGATAATGTGATGGGCCCTCTCCACAGTCTTCAGTTGATGGGCCACTACCACCACTGTCTGGCCACACGACAGAATTTCTTTCACCACCTGGGAGACACAGCAAATGACATGAGGGCCACATTACTATCAACACTACAAAGCAAGACTTTACCTTAAGTCTTGCCGGAATACAATGTGGGCAACAACCTGACTGGTTCCATTACTCCAGATACCTAAAATCGAACAACAGTCCAAATCAAATGTACTCTAATCCATTTGAATGATAATCTGGTACTAGTCTGCTGTGCATATTGTACAGTGACATTACATCTGCTCTCTTGTTAAACCAGGACAAAAAATAAATAAAAATCTGGGTTTTCTCTGGATTGCTCAAAATATATTTTTACATACGGTATACTGTAAGTCAGTGTCCAGGTGGCTGGTAGCCTCGTCGAGAATAATGATTTGTGGTTCTCTAACCAGAGCTCTGGCAATGGCGATGCACTGCCTCTGTCCAGCAGCAAGCTTGCCTCCACATTCACCAATATCTAGGGAGACACACAGTCAGACATACTGTATATATATTTATATATTGTAGTGGTTATGGGGCTACATAATTCCCCTTATTGAGCTAGTAGGAACGTTAGTTTACAGCTGCTGTTTCCTCGGTTTGGGTTTACAGTGACACACTTCCGCTGCGTGGGTTTTTTGTTGTTGTTGTAATGGTGGAAGGAATAAATGGTGCACGTTGTGTAGCCGAAAGAGAAAGTTGTCACGACTCCTGCTTGAGTTCCTCTACAATATACTATACTATATTACGGATCGACTGATTATTGGTCTGGCCGATTATCGGCTTAGATATTTGTCATTTTTCATATTATCGTTATCGGCATATTTTTATCAGCCAGCCAATATTTTTTAAATCACATATTGAAAATGTTTATTATTTCCTTACATACAGAAAAAAGGCTTTGAAACAATCACATGAAGAGGAGAGATGTGAAAAGAGGAGAAAGGGGAAAGCAAGAATGATCAGGGTGTGCGTTCAAAAGCATAACTACAGCATTATCAGGAGTAAAATCTATCAGACACTCCAGTAAATGTAGCAATCAAATTTCGCTGCACAGGAGCAAGGTTATGAAATAAACTTCAAAATGAAGCCACGACCTTAATATAGCTAGAACTCACCTGAACATTTTTCAGGGCATTTCTAAATGTTGCAAAAGTCTAAATCTTCTCAGCATTGGCAACATCGTTCCTTCAAAATACATTATTGACAATTGCTTTTAAAAACTGTCATAAACTTTCATAAAGGGAGACAGCAAAGGCCAACTCTTTGGTAAACTGGTAGGGCTGTCAATGAATGTTCCAAATTCATATATAACTGAATCGTGGCGGGGGGAACACATGGGAGGGTTTTGTCCATGTCCCATTCTTCAACTTCCATGCCAGCTACTCCTGCTCAATCTCCAAACTGGGAGCACACAGACTCCCATCCACTGCAGGTAATAGACTGGCTATTGATAAGTACCTCATGCAACCCCACTTCAAAAAACTCAAACTATCACTTTAAAGATAAGAGAAAGGGAACATAATGACACTAATGCACATTTTTCAATTCAGTTCAGTCAAAGCCTGCTGGGAGCACTTTAAACAATTTATGTGGAATTATTTTAATATTATAATTATTCAGTTTGATCAAAGTTTAGTTCCTGCTGTCCATGCTGTTTAATTCATTCCATTTTCGTGTTCTGGAAGTTATCTATTATTAATTAAAAAAGAATTCCATTCAGATTGTTAGCTAGTGCCTTGAACATGATGTACTTTAATTTTTCAAATATTTTCTGTTTTACACAAAATTCAATCAAACATATGTTCATTTAAAGGCAGCCTTGTGCTGAGGTTTGTGTTGCTGTGAATTTTGGCACAAATGTTTGTTACATTTACTGCAACTGAATATCGGCCCAAAATATTGGTTCTCGGCCACCATAACATACGGATAATCGATAATGGTATCAGCCCTGAAAAAAAACATCGACCCCTAAAATATATATATATATATACACACATATATACACACACACATATATATATATATATATAAATATATACACACACACACACATATATATATATATTAGGGGTCGACTGTATGATTCTTTGTTGAACCACATTAGCAGCTGATGAGTGTGCGACGCACAAAACAGGCCTGTACTGCAATGTATCAAACTTTTTTTCCTGTATCTATATATATATATATATATATATATATATATATATAATCCAATGAGTCAAGTAAATTCTTTATGAGACAGTACAGGCCTGTTTCATGCCATAAGCAATCATCAGCTGTCAAATTCAAATTCAAATTTTGACAGCTGATGATTGCTTATGGCATGAAACAGGCTTGTACTGTCTCATAAAGAATTTATGCCTGGATTATTTTGCTCCTTATTTGCTGAGCACTTTCCCTACCGTTGAGTTTTCTTTTAACAAAGTTTTATATATATACACACACACACACACACACACACACACACACACACTGCAAAAAAATGACTGTCAACATCTCGGTGTCACTCAAAACTCCGGCCTATACCAGTCACCTTTTGCTGCAGATACTAACAAAAATATTATCATATGGTATCAGTCAGTTGTTTTCATATAAACATACAACAGCTTCTTCCCCAGAGCTGTAGCCTCCATCGCCCCCCCCCACACACACACACACCTGCCTATAGCTGCTGAGGACTAACTGGTACTAAAGCCGCTGCAATATGGACAACTATGTACAATAAGCTGCTGTGAAGAAGAGAGGGGAACATAGAAGGGTGAATAAGATGAACTGTATGTGGTATTGTTCGACGAGGTCAATTGCTGATGAATATTTTCAATTTTGGCATTAAAAAAGGTAATGAAGGTGTTACATTGAGCAATTGAATACAGGTGAGGTGCAAGAGTGTCCGGTGGCTGTAAAATATTGTTTACCATGGAAAACAGGGCTCTAATGTCTCCGACTACTGATGTTGTGAAATTGGGTCTACCATCTGTTCACTTTGCTGTATTGGTCATGCAAAAAAGTGACAAAGGCAAATTCCAGCTAAATGTAAAACCATCCTGCACAAGTAAATGAATGTATTCTTTGATTCAATACTATGGTCATTTTTTTTCTTAGATTCCCCCCCCTCATTTTCTCCCCAATTGTACATGGCCAATTACCCCACTCTTCTGAGCCGTCCCAGTTACTGCTCCTCTGCCGATCTGGGGAGGGCTGCAGACTACCACATGCCTCCTCTGATACATGTGGAGTCGCCAGCCGCTTCTTTTGACCTGACAGTAAGGAGTTTTGCCAGGGGGATGTAGCATGCGGGAGGATCACGTTATTCCCCTGAGTTCCCCCATCCCCCCGAACAGACGCCCCGACTGACCGGAGGAGGCGCTAGGGCAGCGACCAGGACACATGCCCATATCTGGCTTCCCACCCGCAGATACAGCCAAATGTGTCTGTAGGGACGCCCAACCAAGCCGGAGGTAACGTGGGGATTTGAATCAGGATCCCTGTGTTGGTTGGCAACGGAGTAGACCGCTATGTTACCTGGATTCCCCCGTACTTTAATTTCTTAATGGAAATATCTTTGATTTACTTTTCATGCTGCAAAATACAGACCATGATTACCTATAAAAATAATGATATATAGTAATGGTATACTGCCTTTGGCACAAGGCAGTATATCAACTAAGGCAGTATACCAACTCTGTACCTGTATCATACTGTTTCTCCATCACAGAGATGAAACCGTCAGCGCTGGCCCTCCTTGCAGCTTCCTTTATTGTCTCCGGTGTGCAGTCCTTTAGGCCGTACGCGATATTGTAACTTGCCGAGCCAGAGAATAGAACAGGATTCTGTGATACCACGGCCATCTGCAATTAAAGGGGGATGAGGACATCACAAAAACAATCACACACTTCATACACTGGGCGACATGGTTGCCCAGTGGTGAGCACTGTTGCCTCACAGCAAGAAGGTCCTGGGTTCGAACCCCAAGCCATCCTAGGTCCTTTCTGTGTGGAGGTTGCATGTTCTCCCCCGTGTCTACGTGGGTTTCCTCCACGTGCTCCGGTTTCCTCCCACTATCAAAAAGACATGCATGTTGTCTGCGGTGATGTAGCGGTCTAAGCATCGGCTTTGTGTTGATGCAGTTGCCACACTAGGGACCGGGGTTCACGCCCCGGTCTCGTCAGATCTGACTATGTCCGGACTCGATGAAACAACAATAATTGGCAACGCTGTCTTCGGGAGGGGGGGCAGAGTCAGCTTGTGTTCGTCACATGAATGCGTCTCTGTGTGTGTCGGAAAAAGCAGTGGTTCGGCCTGGATTCGCCTTGTCACAAAAGTGGGGAGGCGTCTCCTTCGAGACTGCCGGCCGGAGAGATGCAGTTGGCGAACGCATGCAGTATGAGGGTGGGTGTTTGAACTAAAATAGGGATTGATTGGCCACTAAATTGGGAGAAAAAAGGGAAAATCAGAAATAAATTTAGAAAAAAAAGATATGCATGTTAGGGTTAATACTCCTGCCTGTGCCCCTGACCAAGGCAATGTAAAGAAGAACTGGAGTTGGTCCCCGGGTGCTGCAGTTGCTCACTGCTCCAATACAACAGGATGGGTTAAATGCAGAGAACAAATTCATTGTAAGAATACAATTCTTTGTCAGAATACAATGTCAAATAAAGTGACTTTCATTCATTTCATCATAGACCAGTTTAGCTGTAAACATTTCATATATCCTTTTATTTTCAGGTTGCGATACAGAGCAGTGCCTAGAGGAGAGTTAGTGATTTGTTTATTTCTGCAGTATGGACAGCAGAAATCCAAAATAGCAATTTCAATTATCTATTACTCGTGTCAGTGCTATCAAATACCAAAACATCTGCAACTCAAATAAGCTTCGGAAAAAATCTATCAGGCGAAAAGATAACTCTTTACTATGACTCTGGCAGATCTAGTGTATCCTGATTTGTAGGTTAATCTCTATATGCTGAAAGACTAATATCATGTCAAATCCCAGTCATGATAAACTCTCAGCACTTTCCTGAAAGTTTCTCTTTCTAATAAGTCTCTGTTCTTCTTTACACACACACACACACACACACACACACACACACACGCGCGCGAGTCGGGGGGGGGGGTGTCCATCTTAAATCTTCACAAGATGTTGGAGAAATGATTGCTTTGATTATGGTGACTCTATCATTATCAATTAGAGTAAAAGTTTGATATTGTGAGTGTCCTAACCAGAAATAGTCTGTTGCACCCCATCTCTTTCAACCTTTCCTCTGAACGTAAAACTGCAGGCAGGTACACGCTGGGTACATCTAATTTACTAGAGATGATCTTTCTTCATGCTTTGGTAGCATTATCAGATTGTTAATTCCTGCAATTTAAAATATTTTTGACAACAGCGATAAGCACATAAATGTCAAACAGCTGACATGACAAAAGGATTAAATGTTTGGTACATGATTTGATTTGGATGATTATTTCCTCTGTTAGAATTTTTGTCTCCTTTTCTCCAATTAGCCGTTTTACTATGTGCCATAAAAAAATGCCACATTAGTTTGCCAGTAATCCCAGCGTATAGTGAATAACTGAAATGTCAACATCTTTATATCAGACTGCCTTTAAATTTATGAGTAAATCTGTACTGTGGTATAGTGTGGTATTATTAATCAGCCCGTCCTTATACAGCATACCTTCTGATGCAGGTATTTGTGTTTGTAAGAGTGCAGCGGCTGTCCGTCCAACAGGATCTGTCCCTCTTGTGGTTCATACAGCCTTTCCAGGAGGCTGACGCAGGTCGTCTTTCCACCGCCAGAGGGACCAACCAGCGCTGTGATCTTCCCCGGGCACAGCTCCATAGACACTGACTGGCACAGAAACAGGTCGATAACATAACACCTCATATGATGTTCTTGTTTCAGTTCTTTTTTCTTTTTTTATTGTTGTTGGATTCCCCCCCCTTTTTTCCCCAGTTCTATCTGGCCAATTACCCCATTCTTCCGAGCCTGCAGACTACCACATGCTTCCTCTGATACATGTGGAGTCGCCAGCCGCTTCTTTTCACCTGACAGTGAGGAGTTTCGCCAGGGAGACATAGCGTGTGGGAGGATCACGCAATTCCCCTCAGTTCCCCCTCCCCCCCAAACAGGTGCCCTGACCGACCAGAGGAGGTGCTAGTGCAGTGATCAGGACACATACCCACATCACATCTGGCTTCCCACCCGCAGACACAGCCAATTGTGCCTGTAGGGACACCCGACCAATCCGGAGGTAACATGGGGATTCAAACCGGTGGTCCCCATGTTGGCAGGCAACGGAACAGACCGTCACACCACCCGGATGCCCCTTGTTTAATTTCTGATTGATGTCCAACAGCAGCTTTTAGCCCAACACCAATATTTGCTTATCAACTTCCAAAATTTTGCACCAACACGGACACTGACCTTCAGCGCTGGTTTATGTGGGGATGAGGTGTAGGTGAAGGTGACATCTTCGAAAGTAATCCTTCCCTCCAGCTTTTTAGGAGCCAACTCTCCCGCCTCCTTACACCTCGATTTTCTGTCCAGATAGCCAAACACCTTGGCGATGATGCCGACTTTGCTCACCATCTCTCCAAAACCGTATAAAATCTCCTGATAAGAAAGATCCGCAACTTCAATGAATATTCCTCATCACAAGCAGGCATTTCACAGTCAAATTACACATTTCACGAAATGAAATCAAACAGCGGTATAAATGGTAACCAGATTATTTGCTGTGAAGGGTTATGGCATTGCAGATAGCTGTGCTCACCTTCATGTTGGCTGTCATGGTTTTCTGGTACAAGATGAAGGTCAAGAGTTTGCCAACGCTGAGCTGACCTGAATTGTGCAGACTGCGGCCCTGGATCAGCATGAGCATCCGTATCCCCAGATTCAGCATCTAACGGGGGAAGGTAAAGACAGATGTTTGAGTTTCACAATGATCAAAGTTAAATAACATCCTGAGGAACAGAGATAACATGTTTGTACTGGACCTGGCAATTACAAATGCTTGTTGGTGTTATTATCATCACTTGGGCAAGGTTTGGCACAAAAACAGTGTCAAGAGTTTGCAGCAATTTAAAGTAATCCAAAGGAATTGAATCAAGTGCAACTGGACTTGGTATATATCCGTGAAGACGTTTCGCCTCTTGGAGACTACATTTAGTGGCTGTTTTGACATCGGTTCTATGAACAGTTGATGACGTAATAGAAAGCTGTTCGCACCGATTTATTTTGAAAGAGCAACAGCCAATGGGGAAACTCAAACTCGGCCGTCCGACCAATGGTGACTGTCCATCACTCACTCAGGCACTCACTCACTCACTGACAATTGCCTGTGTAGGGCTGGCCGCGCTATTGCAGTCCTGCCAAGAAGAGAATCCAGAATATGAGAGAGAGAGAGAGAGAGAGAGAGAAAAGGGGATGAAACAGCCCAGAAGCAAGGGAGTGTGAGCTCAATACAAAGAGACAGAGCAGCCAGTAAACAAGAAAGGGCAACCCAAAAAATAAAAAAATGGGGAAAGAGCTCAAGATGAGGGTGAGACTGAGGAACAAATAATCTTTGAGGTAGAACCAGTGCTGATGGAGGATGTTGCCAACAATGTGCTCAGTGACACTAATATGCAAAGAGGAAGGAAAAGAAAGAGATACCGAGAACTGGAAAAAAACAAAGCAAAAAGACTGAGAAGTTTAGGCCAAAGTTATGTTAACACAGTTAATATCCATGTGCCCGCAAAAAGGATACAGGAGAACTGTGCTTCTTGTCATAACAGGTGTCTGAAATTCAGATTTGACCAGAATGTAAAGCGCTTTGAGTGGCTGTTGCAGCTAGAAAAGCGCTATATAAAATGCAACTTGATTGATTGATTGATTGATTGATTGATTGAATTGATAAGGTTTTATATTCTTCTGCATTTTATTTAACTTTAGACATCATCATGTCCTTATGTCTCAATGCTGAACATCCCATCAAGACAAATTCTTAGCATGTGCAAACTTACTGGGCTGTCAAAAAAACTCAAACTTTTGGGCGCCCGGGTGGTATGGCGGTCTATTCCATTGCTTACCAACACGGGGACCACTGGTTCAAATTCCCGTGTTACCTCCGGCTTGGTCAGGCGGCCCAACAGAGACAATAGGCCGTGTCTGCGGGTGGGAAGCCAGATGTGGGTACGTGTCCTGGTTGCTGCACTAGCGCCTCCTCGGGTCAGTCGGGGCACCTATTCAGGGGGGAGGGGGAACTGGGGAGAATATCATGATCCTCCCACCCACTACGTCCCCCTGGCAAAACTCCTCACTGTCAGGTGAAAAGAAGTGGCTGGCAACTCCACATGTATCGGAGGAGGCATGTGGTAGTCTGCAGCCCTCCCTGGATCAGCAGAGGAGGTGGAGCGGCAACCGGGACAGCTCAGAAGAGTGGGGTAATTGGCCAGATACAATTGGGGAGAAAATGGGGGGGGGGTGGAATTAAAAAAAAAGGGGGGAGAAAAAAGGGGGAACCCCCCCTCAAAAAACAACTCAAACTTTAATGTCCACTACAAGGAAGTTGAGTAGACTGATATCAGAGCTGCCATGCAAATTCAACCTGAAAAGCTGAAACGACATAAACAGACAGCAGACTCATACGGGGCTTGGGAAGCATGCATCAAACACACCGACCCTCAGCAACATGGGGGTGTGTGCTTCCTCCTCTCTTCTACACTGTCTACACTAACGCCTGCACTTCCACTGACCCTGCTGGTAGGCCCTAGAAATTTGCTGATGATGCAAATATTGATTGTGGATGTTGTGCAAGATGGAAATCAGTCAGTGCTGAGTCCGTCCTCTGTGCCTCCATAACTGGCTTGGTCATATGCCTCACATGACAAGGTCATACAATACTTCTGGACATTGTGTAGTCTTGTATTATTCAGCAGAGAAGAGCATTGGCTGCATGCTGCCAACCCCCCAAGACCGCTTCCATGGCGGCTCTAGAAAAGCACACAGGCAGGACCATATCTGACCCACCTCACTCTTGCTTCGGGAAAGAGATAACAGTCATAATAAAAAAACAACCAGAATTCACAACCGAACTCCACCCACCTGTCTACCACCTAGTTTCAAGAAAATTGTCTGGCTGGTGATTATCTCAAGCTCATGCAGGGGAACAGACAGTTCGTGTTGTCCTCCCCTGCCGAGCCAAGAACAGATCCAAATCCTTGTCATCTTACTGTTTTTTCTTTTTTTTTTCTTTTTGGCTGGGGTGGGGGAGTGGGGGGGTTATAGAGACAGCACATTGTAACCATCACCACAACCGCCTGTTTTTTTGTGACACATCATTTCGAAGATGCTTGCGTCAGCTGGCTATCATCTGACATAGGACGCAGTCCAAAAATCACACAGTGAAACAGGCTCTCTGGAGTTACATCCCCTTATTATCGCATAATGCAAAAGACTTTAAAAATGACAGTCTGCCAAGTGCTTCAGGCAGTCCAGTATTTAGTGCTGCATCTATTTAAAATCACCTACTCAGGTTAATATTCAGTTCTTTGTATACGCTTTTTAAAATAGGTTCACTCACCAGTGCAATATTATTCTTAACAGTTCAACGATCCATGTATTAGTCAGGGGGCCAAAACTGGTATTGCAACTTAAGTTGACGCTTTTGGGTAGAAGCTGTCAACCTATCCAGTATTCATGTTTAACCCCTTGACATACACTCACTGGCCACTTTATTAGGTACATCTTGCTAGTACCGGGTTGGACCCCCTTTTGCCTTCAGAACTGCCTTAATCCTTCGTGGCATAGATTCAACAAGGTACTGGAAACATTCCTCAGAGAGTTTGGTCCATATTGACATGATAGCATCACGCAGTTGCTGCAGATTTGTCGGCTGCACATCCATGATGCGACTCTCCCGGTCCACCACATCCCAAAGGTGCTCTATTGGATTGAGATCTGGTGACTGCGGAGGCCATTTGAGTACAGTGAACTCATTGTCATGTTCAAGAAACCAGTCTGAGATGATTCGAGCTTTATGACATGGCGCGTTATCCTGCTGGAAGTAGCCATCAGAAGATGGGAACACTGTGGTCATAAAGGGATGGACATGGTCAGCAACAATACTCAGGTAGGCTGTGGCGTTGACACGATGCTCAGTTGGTACTAAGGGGCCCAAAGTGTGCCAAGAAAATATCCCCCACACCATTACACCACCACCACCAGCCTGAACCGTTGATACAAGGCAGGATGGATCCATGCTTTCATGTTGTTGACGCCAAATTCTGACCCTACCATCCGAAAGTCGCAGCAGAAATCGAGACTCATCAGACCAGGCAACGTTTTTCCAATCTTCTATTGTCCAATTTTGGTGAGCCTGTGCGAATTGTAGCCTCAGTATCCTGTTCTTAGCTGACAGGAGTGGCACCCGGTGTGGTCTTCTGCTGCTGTAGCCCATCTGCCTAAAGGTTCGACATGTTGTGCGCTCAGAGATGCTCTTCTGCATACCTCGGTTGTAATGAGTGGTTATTTGAGTTACTGTTGCCTTTCTATCAGCTCGAACCAGTCTGGCCATTCTCCTCTGACCTCTGGCATCAACAAGGCATTTTCGCCCACAGAACTGCCGCTCACTGGATATTTTCTCTTTTTTGGACCATTCTCTGTAAACCCTAGAGATGGTTGTGGGTGAAAATCCCAGTAGATCAGCAGTTTCTGAAATACTCAGACCAGCCCGTCTGGCACCAACAACCATGCCACATTCAAAGTCACTTAAATCACCTTTCTTCCCCATTCTGATGCTCGGTTTGAACTGCAGCAGATCGTCTTGACCATGTCTACATGCCTAAATGCATTGAGTTGCTGTCATGTGATTGGCTGATTAGAAATTTGCGTTAACGAGCAGTTGGACAGGTGTGCCTAATTAAGTGGCCGGTGAGTGTATGTTCTAGCTATGTTGACATCTTTGAAAATGATTTTTTTTGTCATTTTATCATTGTATCATTGTAAGTGGTAAAAATCGGACCTTTTTTCACAATGCTGCCAAATTAGTAAAAATTTGCTCTGGCAATTTTGAGCAAATTTGTAATATTATCCCTCAATATATCTCCTGTGAATGTATGATCGTAACTATTGATAAAAAATCAACTAATGGTAAAACAATATCATAGCCTACCACAGGGGGTGCTGTTTGTGATCAGCAAAGCTGTGATTTGATACAGCAAAAAAACAGCAGCAATGACAGTGAAGATAATCACAGAAGAGTTCTACAGTTCAAACAAAACTATCAAGTAATGGGTGATTTGAGATAATAAAGGGTTTAAGTCTGTTATTTGATGACCAAATAACAGTTACCTCCGGATTCGACCACCAAGTGTTGCCAAAAAACAGGTACGCTAAACAGTTTTCCATCTGCAAGCTAGCTACCCCATCTGCTAGCAAGCACAGATCATTTCATCTTATTTTTTTCCAATTTTTCCCTTCACCAACAGTTATAATTAAGGAGTACTATGTGCACATAAGTTTTTGTGAGCATGTGTACTGGGAATATAGCTATAGCATCTATTATGCATTTATTAGAATACTAGAAGTTTAAATCTGCTGGTTAGCTAGCCAGCTCCTGAGATAATGTAGGCTACAGCTAAAGATGTTGCAGTGATCCACTTTTTTTATTTCTCCTCACGAGAAGTGGTCAAGTAGAATAGAGACTAGAGTAGTGACACTATGTATTTGCCTTTCAGATGAGCCAATATGGAGCCAGTGGGAGCTGTAGTGTGTAAAAGAAGAAGAATGGCAAATGATATTAATTGGGGAAAATGCTTTATTTGTCAACATGACTATGGGAAAAACAGGCAAGATAAACTGCTAAGAAAAGCATCTGAGGATGGACTGAAATGCATTAGACTTAGAGCAAGGGAACGAGTAAAATACAAAGATGTAGAATATGTTGATACCTAGATCGAATTCAGGAATTCCTGAACACAAAAGCCGAAGAGATGCAGTGGCACAAGACATGCTATGCTGATTTTACCCATGCCGTTGTCATTGATCATCTTAAGTGGCGCTTAAACACTAAGGACACACTGGAACCTGAAAGCTGCCCTCGTTCCACTAGAAGTTCAATTGTTCCAGTCATTTGGGAAAAATTAATTTTTTTGTCAGAAGGATAAGCCTCAGGAAAACCTTCACAACATTCAAGTCTTACGTACATCAGAAAATACTCTTCACCTAGCTCGGCTAGACACAGTATTGAGATGCAGGCTTGCAGGAGTCAATGACTTGATTGCCGCAGAGGGCAAATATCATCTTATCTGCTACAGGGCATTCTCCAGGAAGTACCAAAGCACTACGCCAGGAGCAGGTCCATATGCCATTTGCTTAGACAATGTGGCAGATGAGCTTAGAACTGGCCTTGCCAGAGGTGAAATATACTCTTTGAAAACAGTTTGGGAAAGATACTATGAACTTATTGAAGACTTTGACTTAGAACCATCATTTCAAGACAACGCGTGACAAATTGCTTAAAGGGAAAGCATTATTTGTGCAATCACAGAGACCAACTGAGCCCTTACTGATATTTCCTGAAATGACAGCTGAGGCTGCCCCCCGAAAACCTAAGGAAAACAATGGATGATGAACAGGAATCCCAAGATGACACTAAAGGAATGAGTATGGCTAGTTGTGACGATGAGATACTGAGTTGGCTGTATTGGGTCATTAAAGATCAAGGCAGACATCAGGGAGTCCCCAAGACATGATGTCATTGGAGGGATTGATCAGCACCAAGCAGAAGAAGTTGTGCCTGAGAGTCTGTACCTGCTGTTACGACTTCTATGCACTGATGATGGCGACCAAGAAAATATGGATAAACAAACCTTGAACACAAAGCTACTCAGCATTGCTCAAGACATTGTGTTCCTGGCATCTGGTGGACAGAGACCAACACCAAAGCACATTGGAATTGGAGTTGCAGTACACCAAGCTACGCTCAAAGGGCTTAGTGCAGTTACTTCATGCTGCTGGGCACAGTATAAGCTACGAGTCAGTGCTGAGAACAGATACTGCTATAGCAAATGAGGCTGTGAAGCAATACTTTGACAATGGTAGAGTATTTATTCCACAAAACTTTGTCAATGCAAGGCTCCCTGGATACATCATGTATGCAAATGACAACATCAACATTAATGAAGAAACCCTTGATGGGAAAGGAACCTTTCATGCCTCCCAGACTGCAGCTTTCAGACGAAGTGAACCTCAAGAACAAATCCCCAAAGTGAAGCTGAAATCAGGCAGATCAAAGTCACTCTCAATTCCATCAGGGATGTTTGAGCTAAAGGATGCTAAAATGGGATCACAGAAGCCCCCTCCAAAATGTCATGAGCCAGTTACACCAGAAATGTATGATGCAGACACACAACTAACTAAACAATCAAAGAACCAGGATCTTGCTTGGATTCTGTGAAGGCAACAGAACTTGGAAGTTGTTCCATCTTGGAGTGGCTTCAACCACCTTATGTCAAAATCAGATCACCAAAAAACAGTAGCTGGAATGATGCCTATCATAAATTCTACAGCACACGACTATGACACAATCTGGACGGTGTTACAAAACTGCCACAAAATGACTACACAACTGGGCCAAAGGTACACAGTCATAACCTTTGATGAGCAGCTCTACTGCAAAGCAAAGATGCTTCAGTGGCATCTCCAAAAAGAGTGCGAGAATATTGTTATTCTCTTGGGTGGCTTTCATGTGCAAATGAACTTTTCAAAGGTCATTGGTCAGCATCTTGCTGATTCTGGACTGAGAGACATCCTTGAGGAAAGTGGTGCGTTTGGAAAGAACACAACTGAAAACATCATGAAGGGAGAGGGATGGAACCGTGTAGCCCGTGCACACAAACTAACCTTTGAAGCACTTTGGAGAATATTGTGGCCGAGCTTACTGCAATGGATGGAAGATAATGACAGCACAATAGACAACAGTTGCTTTGAGTTGGCAGATGCACTGTCAGGGCACATAGGAAGAGATCAATTATATACATATTTCCTATTTTGCAGATATTGCATTATGCAAACGTCTGCTGCACTTTACTCACTTAACTCTATTACCAATTAATGTCTATGTCACTGTATCCCCTTGTTCACTTGATTTCCTTGGTGTGCACACTCATGTTTGAATGTCCCTTGTGTGTGAATATCACACAAAGTCCAATCCCTTGTATGTGCAAACTTACTGGTGACCGATAAAATAACAGGCATCTGAAATCTCAAGTACAACATAACAAACACCAAGAAACATTTGCAAATGCTGTTTAACACAGATTTGGCCCTTAAAATGACTTGCTTAAGTTATTTTGCCGATACGATGCATGCTGGGATTAAAAGTGGATAAAGACTACGGGTAGGGTTGGGGACATCTGGGTAGCGTAGCGGTCTATTCCGTTGTCTGCCAGCATGGGGATCACTGGTTCGAATCCCCGTGTTACCTCCGGCTTGGTCGAGCGTCCCTACAGACACAATTGACCTTTCGCAAAGTACCACCCCAGAACGGTGCTTGTCCAATCCTACCTTAGCAACGATCCGTCAAGCTTTCAAACACACAGCAAAATGCTGAAACGGTGTGCCTATGGGATCTGCAAATCAGAGACTAGATATCTGAAAAGTTTGGAGGGGGTGTAATTTTCTTTCCCTTCCCGAAACCCAGAACGCAAGAAGCGCAATGTCGGCAATAGATTTCGCAGTATAGCAGACCCCATGGCCAGCTTAATCCATCCAAAATCAACAAAAATACCTGTCTGCTCCAAGCTAAGCTTGCTACTAGCTATTATTGATAGATAATACAGCTAACGTATTATTACTGTTACTTTTACCCACACAATGTGCTGATTTCTTCCTTTATGTTTTGGTGTTTTCCGGCTACTTCCTGGATAGTTCTGAAATGCTAGACAGTCATAGTAACAGTAACTAAGGGGGAAGGGACTTTGTGAAAGGTCAATTGGCCGTGTCTGCGGGTGGGAAGCCAGATGTGGGTATGTGTCCTGGTCGCCGCACTAGCGCCTCCTCTGGTCGGTCGGGGCACCTGTTCAGGCGGGGAGGGGGAACTGGGGGGAATAGCGTGACCCTCCCATGTGCTACGTCCCCCTGGTGAAACGCCTCACTGTCAGGTGAAAAGAAATGGCTGGCGACTCCACATGTATCGGAGGAGGCATGTGGTAGTCTGCAGCCCTCCCCGGATTGGCAGAGGGGGTGGAGCAGCGACCGGGATAGCTCGGAAGAGCAGGGTAATTGGCTGGATACAACTGGGGAGGAAAAAAAAAGGGGGGGGGGGATCCAAAAAAACCAAAACAAAAACAAGTAGATAAAAACTACAGGTAAGGCTGCTGCATGACCTTGTCAACACAAACATAAACTGGTACAAAAATATAATAGTTAATCTCTCTTTTTAGATCAGTGACTTCACACAAATCCAGTGGTGGTCCCTCAGCTGCCGACTTACCCTTCTTAATAAGAGGAAGATGGCCTTGTAGATCCCGTTACGCCTCTTGACTATGTACATCTGCTCCAACACATCATTATACCGCCTCAATTCCTCCTTCTGTCCTTCGAAGCTGTGTACTGTTTTAATCCCTCCTAGAACTTCGGTCACCACGCCTTTGGTGTGCGCCTGGTGGTCTTGCATTTGATTTTCCAGTTCCTATTTGACAAAGAATATGTCGAAACAGAAGAAGTAAGTGACAACAAACTGTGCAAATGGCGGACAAGAGTTAGGACACTTTGTGCTTGTGACCAACACGGTTTCAAATCTATGTGGGGGCGTTTCAATATAGGTCAAGTTGCTATTTTCAAGTTAATAATTTCATCCCTCAGCTGTTATGCTTGACACAGTTACTGATAAAGAGCATAATGCTTAACATGCTTTCCAGCAACAAGAAACCTCAACAGTATGGCTTGGCGACATTATTTGAGGGATATATTTAATTATTTTCAAATACTGGCAGCACCAGCCAAAAGTGAAAAATTATACTTGCACAAGCAGCCAGAGGCATCCAGAAGTTGGATTTATTGAACTTGTGCAGACAGTCTGTGAACAGTTTCCAAAGTATGCAGAGCAACAAGTTCCACAAGGTTGAATCAGTTCATCTGGACACAACGTTTACTGAAAGAGAAACGTTTCATCATTCATCTAAGTAACTTCTTCAGTCTCACCTGACTGCAAGTATCCCCACCCTTATAAACAATACAGTGGCATAACGACCGAAACCAACGATCGGTTTCATATGCAAATTGCCATGACCATTAATTAGAGTTACCATGGCAATGTGTACTATTCACAGAGGATTGGGGAATGTAACCGATAGCCGGTTTTGTTCGTTATGTCACTGTATTGTTTATAAGGGTGGGGATACCTGCAGTCAGGTGAGACTGAAGAGGTCACTTAGATGAGTGATGAAACGTTTCTCTCAATAAACGCTGAGTCCAGATGAACTGATTTGACTTTCTGTGATTTCCTTACCTGGATTATTGCGTATGCATCAAGACATGAACTTTCAACAATTTTTTTTTAACCAAGGGAAGGTTAGCTAAGTGGGTGTATTCTTTTGTAGAAATGTCCTGACTCATATTCACATGCAGTTATACACATTCACATCAGGTAGATGTCCAATGCAAACACATCCTTATATCCAACAGTCCCACTCTTGCTTCCAGATATCGCTCTCTTAGTACAGTACCCACCTGCCTGTAGATGGTGTATTTTTTCTGTAGCAGGAACAAGAGTGGCATCTCTATGCAGGTGAGGAGAGTGAGCTCCCAGGACAGGCCAAACATCAGTATCAGCATAAGTGCAGTTTTGACTGTGCTTCGAACCAGCACGTTGGCATTCAGGGCTACCATGCAGCCCATCCTGTCCACATCTGAGTGCAGGCGGGAGGAAAGGCTTCCTGTGGAGAATGGGGGAGGAAGACAGGTCAAGATTAAGTTACAAACTGTGGTAGAAAATTGCAGAAGTGGTTTCTGAAACTGATTATGTTGCATATCTGGGATTTGGTAATCTTATATTTTAAACAGGTGCAGATTTGTCAACCTATCTTGTATACTGGAGTAAACCAGGATAAACCAAATGGGAATTTGGTTACTCATTGGAACAGATCTGCTTTGTTGTCGCACACACATTTTAATGTAGCCATTGTTTTATGTATTTCTGTGTCCTTCTCACCAGGTTTGTTCTCCTCAAAGAAGTCTATATCCAGCAGAAGTAGGCTGCCATACAGCAGATGTTTCATTCTGTGGTTTAATCTCGCCAGGGTCCACATGAACAAGCTTCCTCTCAAGCCAGAAAACAGTGCGCTGGGGTCAAGAGGGAATTTACAGTCACATGACTTCAACCAACTCCATTTTAATCAAACAGAAAAACATAATCATTTGAACAGCCCATTCTGGGCTGAGAGCACTCACTTTCTGCTTGTAATTCATAATTTGTTAGCAGGGAGAGCACAGACAGAAGAAAACTATACTCTCACAAATTAGGACAAAAATTACCTTCCGAATGAGAGAAGTGCAAGCTGTCCAGTTGCATAAAAGAAGCTATTTTGACGGCTCTCACCACACAGCATATCAACTACTTCCCCTTGGTAATATGGAATAAATGTATCACCTGTTGACATAAAATATGGTTAGGAAACCAGTTAGCACTTCAGTAAGATTCAGTCAATTGTCTCATATGGCATGAGATGACTGAGAGATTGTCCTGAAGCAAAAATGTCAGTGAAGGGAGACTGACTGGTAAATAATATTTTAGGGAAATCTAAATGCACCGAAGCATTCCAGAAAACTGAAAATGAATGTGTGTCACACAGGCAATCCCTCAGTTATACTTTACACCTCTGGGTGCCTATATTCTCTGATATAGTTTATATATTTTACAGTAAAGAGAATTTATAGTGCTACGACTGTCATTTACATCCTTAATTTGCAGCTGTACCACTTAACATTTGCAGGGTATATTGTGCAGACTCACAGATTACACCACAAATGAGGAAAAAGAATGCTGCAGTCACGTAAAGCTTGTCTGGCTTCAAGTATTTCACCACTCTCCACAGCAAAGCACCGGCATCCAGTTTGTCCTTGCCCTTCTTCATTCCCCAAACACTGGGCAGGACCCCTTCCCAAAATACACAGGCAGCCAATGAAGATACGAGGGCCAGGATCAGCATACTGGGTTCGGGGGATGGTCCGCTGTAAGGTCCTGAGGGATGCTCCCTCAGCATCTGTCTAATTTGAAATACAGGGGGCAGCAAGCAGATGAGAGCCACCAGCCTGTTGAGGGCACACTGGGGCTTTCCGTTGGTCAAAATGAAAGTGAACCAGTGAAGAAGGGCCCATTTCATTGCAGTAAAGGCACATAATCCTGGTAGGCCCCCACAACTGATGCACTGTGACAGGGCCAGTCCAGCCCACAGCGCCAACCAGAGCACCGTGTCGAGAAGCAGGATGGCTCCTCCATATAATATCATTCCTGCCATTCTTCTGGGCAGAACTGACCTGGAATAGAGATTTTCATAATGCTGTTATACTGTCTATCCACCTATCAATTCAATGTCTTGTGAATTTGCTTTATTGGCAAGACAAAATGATATACAGTGCATCCGGAAAGTATTCACACCCCTTCACTTTCCCCACATTTTGTTATGTTACAGCCTTATTCCAAAATGGATTAAATTCCTTTTTTTTCTCATCAATCTCCACACAATACCCCATAATGACAAAGTGAAAAAGGTTTTGTAGAAATTTTTGCAAATTTATTAAAAATAAAAAACTGAAATATTGCATGTACATAAGTATTCACACCCTTTACTAAGTACTTGGTTGAGGCACCCTTGGCAGCGATTACAGCCTCAAGTCTTCTTGGGTATGAAGCTACAAGCTTGGCACACCTATATTTGGGGTATTTCTCCCATTCTTCTCTGCAGATCCTCTCGAGCTCTGTAAGGTTAGATGGGGAGCGTCGCTGCACAGCTATTTTCAGGTCTTTCCAGAGATGTTCAATGGGGTTCAAGTCTCGGCTCTGGCTGGGCCACTCAAGGACATTCAGAGACTTGTCCCGAAGCCACTCCTTCGTTGTCTTGGCTGTGTGCTTAGGGTCGTTGTCATGTTGAAAGGTAAACCTTCGCGCCAGTCTGAGGTCCTGAGCGCCCCGGAGCAGGTTTTCATCAAGGATCTCTCTGTACTTTGCACCATTCATCTTTCCCTCGATCCTGACTAGTCTCCCAGTTCCTGCCGCTGAAAAACATCCCCACAGCATGATGCTGCCACCACCATGCTTCACTGTAGGGATGGTATTAGCGAGGTGATGAGAGGTGCCTGGTTTCCTCCAGATGTGATGTTTGGCATTCAGGCCAAAGAGTTCAATCTTGGTTTCATCAGACCAGAGAATCTTGTTTCTCATGGTCTGAGAGTCCTTTAAGTGCTTTCTGGCAAACTCCAAGCGGGCTGTCATGTGCCTTTTACTGAGCAGAGGCTTCCGTCTGGCCACTCTACCATAAAGGCCTGATTGGTGGAGTGCTGCAGAGATGGTTGTCCTTCTGGAAGTGTTCTCTCATCTCCACAGAGGAACGCTGGAGCTCTGTCAGAGTGACCATTGGGTTCTTGGTCACCTCCCTGACCAAGGCCCTTCTCCCCCGATTGATCAGTTTGGCTGGGCGGCCAGCTCTAGGAAGAGTCCTGGTAGATCCAAACTTCTTCCATTTACGAATGATGGGGACCACTGTGCTCTTCGGGACCTTCAAAGCTGTAGAAATTATTTTGTACCCTTCCCCAGATCTGTGCCTCAATACAATCCTGTCTCGGAGGTCCACAGACAATTCCTTTGACTTCATGGCTTGGTTTCTGCTCTGACATGCACTGTCAACAGTGGGACCTTATACAGACAGGTGTGTGCCTTTCCAAATCATGTCCAATCAATTGAATTTACTACAGGTGGACTCCAATCAAGATGTAGAAACATCTCAAGGATGATCAGTGGAAACAGGATGAACCTGAGCTCAATTTTGAGTGTCATAGCAAAGGGTGTGAATACTTATGTACATGAAATATTCCAGTTTTTTTTATTTTTAATAAATTTGCAAAAATTTCTACAAAACCTTTTTCACTTTGTCATTGTGGGGTATTGTGTGAAGATTAATGAGAAAAAAAGGAATTTAATCCATTTTGGAATACGGCTGTAACATAACAAAATTTGCGGAAAGTGAAGGGGTGTGAATACTTTCCGGATGCACTGTATGTGCATTGTTAAGCAATGTCAACATAAACGTGAACAGTTATGCCTGCATCAAAAGAACGTTAATCTAAAGACAGAACAGTTTGGTGAAATAACAGTGATAACAAAGAAACGAGTAATGTAATACTTAATACTTGTAATAAAGTGATACTTGTCTTTAAAAATAAAACCAAAAAGTCCCCGAATGAAGGGATTCACTCGTGCCGTAAAATGTTAAGGCTCGACACACCCACAATATTAGGACGCGTTAGTTGGCAAAATTACCTTCACTATCCTTTAACAATGCTCATTACTGACCAAAATTAGCATGTGAAACGTGACCGTTTCATTAAAGCTGATCAGACTTACCGTCGCTGTGTTTAAAGATAGTGTCCACATGCGTACCAATTATACTTTCACTTTCAGCAGAAGCCAACTTCTCGTCTTCTCTAAAGGCAAGTTTACTTGACATAAAATAAAACCTTATTTCAATCCAAAGTTTTGTAAATGCCGGAAAAGTAATGTTGTTCCCAACAAGAGCGTTGTTTTAACGTTTCTTTCTTTTTTTCTTTTTGTGTGTCTGACTGGCTGAGACCGCGTCAGCCTCGGCTAACCGTATTTTTTTTATCTTTTTTTTTTTTTACAAATCTTTATTAATACAACGGATTCAGTACACGGAGGACAGTATACAGAGCGAGCATACATAACAAAGGAGCCAGGGATACATTCATTTCCATTACATAAAGATATTAAAAGACATACATAAATTTAAAAAAGGTTTTGACGTTATTTTAACGTTACTTTGACGGAATTGTCTGCCCACGCTACCGCGCTACAGGCGTGTACTTTCACTTTATGACCACAGGATGGCGACACTGGTCCGATTTTAATAAGTGACGATGTGTGGCGACAACAAACAGCGATTCTTCTGTTGTACAAAAAAGTTGTGGGACCAAAAAAAAAAAAACATATCCCAGCAGTTTGGGGTCCAGTCTGAAACTTTCTTCATACTAAATGGCTGAAACTGATGTTGTCCATTTAGCTTGGTAGAGAAACTCTGGCAGTGGCTTTGAAGGCAGAAGGGAAGCTAGTCTGTAGGGGGCGCTATGGGCGATCTGTGGAAAGGGCGTTCAGTATTTTATCATCACTTTGACTGGGTAACACAAATGAAGCATTAGTTAAGTATTAGTAACTACTGAATTCATCATTAGTAAAGCATTTGTAAAGCATTTGTAAAGAAAGACACGTACCAATGATTAGTGTGTTAATAGATGTTTATAAATACTTATTAATACTGCAATTCATGATTAATTCATGCACAGAGCTACATCTTAAGTTTGTTAATCATGTACTTACACTTTCTAAAGGATCTTATGATCCTTTAAACCTTTGTGTATCTCAAGGTACTGCTGGCCTTTCAATCTCATTTGTAAATGCTTTGTAAGGCATAGGAAGTCCTCACTTTAGATGAGGTCATACAAAATACTTAACTTACAACTATTAACTACCTGAATTAATCATGAATTGCTGTATTAATAAGTATTGATAAACATCTATTAACACACTCACTAACCATTGGTGCATGTCTTGCTTTACAAATGCTTTACAAATGGATGAATTCAGTAGTTACTAATACTTAACTAATGCTTCATTTGTGTAGTTATAAAGTGTTACCCTTTGACTGTGCTGTAGCATATAAACTATGATATGAAGGGTTTTTTTCCCCCCACACAACCCATGTAAACAACTTCACTGCTATTGTCTGATTCAGAATTAGGAACAAAATTGGCTGAATATAAAAGGGACAAATATTCGATTCTTTTCTGCAAAAAAAGTTTTGAAAAATGGATTTGGCTCAGTGTTAGTTTTACAGCCTTCTTACAAATATTTTGATTTTGTAGAGGGATGAGAAATAAAGAAAATTACTGTGGAGTGAATTCATGTTGATCCATATCATATCCATATACTTGTTCTCTCATCTGCACACAATGGAAATGGAAAACATAAATAACTGTATCCATTTCATCAAGCTTATCCTCTTTAAACTGAGACTTTGAGACCTAAAAGTGACTCCTGTTGTAGATTATGGTCACAAATCCAGATGTGACTCACTAAAGAGTCCAGCACGCCCAGCCCTCAAGAACAGGGCATCCATTGCACATTATCGTCATTAAAGACAAAAATGAAACGACATTCCAGTATTATATTTATTTGAACACTTTCAAAGAAAAAAAAGGATTCAAAATAATAAATTACAAGAAACCTATATAAATAAATATTTGGTTCTGCAACACCTAAATTTCCATGAACAGTGCTTTTGACAGACTGAAGCAGCTGTAGGATACATATAGTCTTATAAAATAGCATCAGTAAGTGGGACAAAAAAACACAGGGTTCCATTTATCAAAAGTTAAGATGATGTTAAAGTATCAGGTATATATATCTTGAAAAAAACCTCAGTCACATTACATGTAATGCTGGTCCTTAGAAGGGTATGTTGGATGTTATAGGCTGTTATCATTACACTGTCTTTCAGCAGGTATGGAAATATCTATCAAAGCCTGGTAGCTGTCTTTTCTGACTATAAAAATAAGCATCTGTCACTATATCAACAGAAGTTAAATGATATGTTTCAAACATTGCATCCTACAAGCAAACCATTTTTAGTCTCTGACTCACTCTCCCCTCTATTTCCATGAAAACTATGTGTGGTTGAAGCAGCATTGGTGTAACGAAAGCAGATCAAACATAGTTTCTGCATGGAAATAGTTCCCAGATAAATCAGGGACATCTGAATAGTTACAGATTTCAGTGAGAGAGAACTAATTTCGTTTAAAGGGAACTAAAGGGCCACGGCCTTTTCAGTCCTGACAGTGCAGCAGAAGCAGAACTAACAAAAAGGTGTGTTTTGAGAAAGAACAGGTCCATGAGTCAATTATTTCATCTGAAGAAGGAAACTGAACATGGAAGGATAGGGATGTGAGTGTTGGTTGTAGTTATGGTAGTGGGGGCATTCAATGTGTCTTTCAGAAAGACAAATCCTCTCTGCCTTGATTCCAGGTCCAAATTTTACCCCTTCAGGTGCACCAGGGGGACTATCAGTATTCCCCATTCCACATCAAAGTCTACTTGTACAGGTCCACATAGTGCAGCGCCATAGCCCCGTTGGCATGTGATGTGAGGTTCAACCTTTGCTTGTTATTCCAAAACTGAATCCTGGGCTTCCACTACAGCCCTTTGAGGGAGGAGACCTTCTTTTTCCGGGCAGCCAGCATCTCATAGAAGGGATCTTTGCTTATGGCAGCTCTAAAGATGAGAGAGATGGAGATGAGGATGAAGCCAGACAGGTGGTCAAAAAGAGCCTGTTGTCAGAGCAAAGTACTCTCAGGTCAGTATGAGGGGGAAGAATTTGAGTAAATGCAGTGAAATGCGACTCACTTGATGCAGTTGATCCATTCATCCTTTTCTTCTGCTGTCGGCGCAGAGATTCTGTAGAAAGTGTGGTTGCCCTCTACAACCCGGCCATCAGCCTCTGTCTTACAGGCTTTGATCACCTGATCCCTGTGGTCTGGGATAAAGAGCTCAAAACAGTTCTGGGGAGAGTGGAAAAAGAAAGCTGAATCAGTCTAAGTCAGTGGTTCTCAACTCCGATCTTCAGGACCCCATAGTACTGCTGGATTTCTATTCTGCCAAGTATCCCAGCCGTCTAATAAGAAAAATTTTAGACTCAGCATTTTAGGTGAACTTAATTACCTACCATGAGAACCGCTAATGGAGGTTTGGATGGAGAAAGTGAAAAGTGTGCAATCAATGCCAATGGTTAAATCCCTTTGTTATTTTCAACACGTCTTGTACATTTACCAATGATCGCAGGACTTTACTGGATATAAGATTAGACGTTCCCAACAGCTGGAAGCCGCAGGACTTGCCAAGAGAGATTACCTTCAACAAACAGGTATCACTATGGAGTAATGGCCACAGACAGCACTGCCAGAGTCAAGGTAAACAAGGTGGCGCCCTGGTGAGGCTACGACGATGTCCTACCCAGCCCCCGATTCCCAGCATGCTGCTGTCTAACGTTCAGTCCCTCGACAACAAGCTAGACAAACTTCATTGTCAAATAAGCTCTCAAAGGGGACATGAAGGACTGTTGTGTGTTCTGCTTTACAGAGACTTGGCTGGGCCTTAATATGCCTGATAAGGTTATACAACCAGAGGGTTTTTCTATGCACTGCATGGACCGTTCCATGACGACTGGTGGCAAGGTAAAGGGAGGTGGTGTAATCTTTTTTTATTAACAATTCATGGTGCACTGACCTGGAAATAGTCTCTCAGTCCTGTTTGCCAGTGTTAGAACAGCTAACAATAAGGTGCAGGCCACTCTATCTCCCAAGGGAATTCCCCTGAGTGTTGCTAACTGCTGTCTACATACCGCCGCAAGTTACTGCCGCAGTGGCGCTGGACGAAATGTACGGAGCCATTAGCAGGCAGGAGAACATGCCCCCTGAGGCCATTTAACTTTTGGGGGGGGGGGGCTTTAACCACTGTAACCTGAAATCTGTGCTACCAAAATTTTACCAACATGTCACCTGCCCAACTAGAGGCAATAAGACTTGACCACTGTTACTCCACCCACGGTCAAGGCAGCTTACAGGTCTATACTATGACTTCACTTTGGGAAATCCGACCACCTGTCAGTGCTCTTACTTCCTGCCTACAGGCAGAAAATGAAGTGCACGCACCCCACTGTAAGGACAGTACAATGCTGGACTACAGAATAAGAATTAGTTTTATTTGGCCAAGTATATGCCAATACATACAAGGAACTTGACTCCATTTCCTCCATTGCTCTCCATGTACTTATACAGAATAGACATACAGATAAAACAACGACAACAAGGTAAACATAACAATTTAACTACTATGTACAGATATATATAAAAAATTATATTATAAAAAAGAAGAAAAATGACGTAACAGGAAGACAATAGTGTAATGGTGCAGAGTGCAAAGATGCTGGAATAAATATGATAACAAGTTACTTTATATACATGAGGTAGGTGGACATGACAGAATATGTGTGTATACAATATACAGTATATACAGCATGCTTAGATTTATTTTTGACAATGATGATATGTTAAAACTGCTTTTAAATTACAGGCTATATGATTTAGTATTTGTAGATATAGTGGGTGTTCAGTGTTACACTGTACTGCTGGATTTCTATTCTGCCAAGTATCCCAGTTGTCTAATCAGAAAAATTTTAGACTCAGCTTTTTAGGTGAACTTAATTACCTACCATGAGAACCGCTAATGGAGGTTTGGAAGGAGAAAGTGAAAAGTGTTCAGTGTAACACTGAACACAACAATCCCTGTGCAATATACCTGTAACCGTGCTACAGGTATATTACGGGGATTGTTTCTGACACTGTATGACTGTTTTAAGTGTTCATCAGAGTGACGGCCTGCAGAACAAAAGTTTTCTTGTGTCTTGTTGTTTTGATGTACAGTGCTTTCTTTGTAGTGCCTGCCAGAGGGCAGGAGTTGGAATAAGTTGTGACCAGGGTGTGATGGGTCTGCAGTGATGTTGCCTGCCTGTTTCCTGACTCTGGAGATGTTTAAGTCCTGAATGGAGCGCAGGTTGGCCTCAATGATTTTCTCTTCAGACTTAACTGTCCATTGCAGTCTGTTCCTGTCCTGTTTGGTGGCTGAGCCAAACCAGACAGTGATGGATGTGTAGAGAACAGACTGGATTACTGCTGAGTAGAACTGAATCAGCAGCTCCTGAGGCAGCTTGAACATCCTGAGCTGGCGCAGGAAGTACATCCTCCGCTCTGTCTTTTTGATGATTGTGACTGTGTTGGACGCCCACTATGGTTCCTGGGAGATTGTGGATCCCAGAAAGCCTAAGGTTTCCACAGCAGACACAGCGCTGTTGAGTATGGCCCATTGAGGCAAATTTGTAATTTGTGATAATGGGCTATACAAATAAAATTGATTTGATTTGGCTTTGGTGAGGGGGGCAGTGTTGGGGGGGGCTCCTCCTGAAATCTACTCTCATCTCCACAGTTCTGAGCGTGTTCAGCTCCAGATGGTTATGAACACACCAGAGGGACAGCTGTTCAACCTCCTGTCTGTATGCAGACTCATCACCATCCTGGATAAGGCTGATGATTTTTGTGTCGTCTGCAAATTTCAGGAGTTTAACAGATGGGTCTCCTGTGGTGCAGTCATTTGTGTAGAGGGAGAAGAGCAGAGGGAGAGCACATCTCTGGGGGGGGGGGGGGGGTGCCAGTGCTGATTGTCCAGGTGCTGGATGTGATTTTCCCCAGCTTTACCTGCTGCCTCCTGTCTGTCAGGAAGTTTGTTATCCACTGACAGGTGGGAACAGGCACACTGAGCTGGGTGAGTTTGGTGAGTACGACTTCAAGGATGATGGTGTTGGACGCCGAGCTACAGTCTACGAACCAGATCCTTGCATACGTCCCTGGGGATTCGAGGTGTTGCAGAATGCAGTGCAGTCCCATGTTGACTGCATCATCCACTGACCTGTTTGCCCAGTAGGCAAACTGCAGGGGGTCCAGCAGGTGGCCTGTGATGTCCTTTAGGTGGGTCAACAACAGTCTCTCAAAGGACTTCATGACCACAGATTTCAAGGCGATGAGCCTGCAGTCGTTCAGTGCAGTGATGGAGGGTTTCTTGGGGACCGGGATGATAGTCGAGCATTTGAAGCAGGAGGGGACTTCACACAGCTCCAGTGATCTGTTGAAGATCCGTGTGAAAATTGGGGCCAGCTAGTCTGCACAGACTTTCAGAGAGGAGGGGGACATGCCATCTGGGCTTGGTACCTTCCTGATCTTGTCTACAGAACATGAATTCAAATTTCAGGGATGCTTTGAATCAACAGACTGGTCAATTTTTAAAGCTTCAACCTCAAGGTTGGATGAGTATGTTGAATCGGTTACAGGCTATGTTAGATTCTGTATGGATAAATGTATCTCAGTATGGACTATTCGCTCCTACCCCAACCAGAAGACCTGGATTAACAGTGTAACATTCGCCTGAGGTTGAGGGAGCGTACCACTGCTTTTAAATTGGGGGACAAGGAATGCTACAAAAAAATATGATGCGATCTATTCCATTGCCTACCAACACGGGGATCTCTGGTTCGAATCCCCATGTTACCTCTGGCTTGGTCGGAGGTCCCTAGTGGCTATGTCTGCAGGAGGGAAGCTGGATTTGGGTATGTGTCCTGGTCGTTGCACTAGTGCCTACTCTGGTTGGTCGGGGCGTCTGTTCAGGGGGGAGGGGGAACTGGGGGGAATAGCGTGATCCCCCTGGTGAAACGCCTCACTGTCAGGTGAAAAGAACCGGCTGGTGACTCCATATGTATTGGAGGGGGCATGTGGTAGTCTGCAGCCTTCCCTGGATTGGCAGAGGGGGTCGAGCAGTATGGCTCGGAAGAGTGGAGTAACTGGTTGGGTACAATTAGGGTGAAAAAGCGGGGAAAATTTTGTAAAAATCTAGGTATGACTTATGGAGAGCCATCAAAGCCGCCAAAAGACAATATAGGGACAAACTGGAAAATTACTACAGTGGCTGTGACTCGCGGCACATGTGGAAGGGGCTGCAGGCAATTACAGACTATAAATCTGAATCCAGTGTGGCTATCAACACCTCTGCCTCTCTCCTGGATGAGCTTAACTTTTATGCCCACTTTGAAGCTCACAACTTGGGACCCAGCTACAGCAGCACAGTGCCCACCCGATGAAGTCAATCTACAGGTGACAGAGGCTGATGTGAGTAAAACTTTTAAAAGGGTTAACACTCGTAAAGCTGCTGGTCCAGACGGCATCCCTTCCCGTGTCCTCAAGGCATATTACATTCAGCTATCTCGAGTCTTTACTGACATTTTTGATCCATCCCTGCCATTGTGTGTAGATCTACTGTGTTTTAAGAAAACCAACATTGTGCCTGTACATAAGAAAACACCTGTCTCTTGCCTTAATGATTACAGACCTTTTGCTTTGACCTCTTATATTATGACGTGCCTGGAAAGATTGGTTAGATCATATATAAAATGTGACATTCCTGTTACCCTTGACCCATTACAGTTTGACTACTGTTCCAACAGATCTGTAGATGACACTATCTCACTTGCTCTCATATTGGTCTAGTACACCTTGAAAATAAATATACCTATGTCAGAATGTTGTTTATCAATTATAGCTCTACTTTTAATACAATTGTACCATCCAAACTGGTGTTAAAATTCAAGAGGTCTTGGTCCGGGCAAGTCTATCTGTAATTGGCTATTTGATTTCCTGACAGGCAGGCCCCAGACTGTGAGAATAGGTAAAACATACTCATCTACATTAGTTCTTAGGACAGGCGCGCCTCAGGGCTGCTATCTCCGTCCCCTATTGTACAGTCTTTGTACACATGACTGTGTTGCCAAATAAGACAACAACAGCATCAATAAATTCACCAATGAAACTACAGTGATTGGACTACTAAGTGACAGCGATGAGAGGGCCTATAGGAGGGAAGTGGAGGATTTAACTATATGGTGCCATGATAACAACCTCTCTCAAAGTTAAACCTGCCAAAGCTAATGATGGTGCACTTTTACACCACCATTACAGTCTTTACACCACCATTATTGACTCAACCTTTACCTCCTCCATCACTATCTGGTACGCTGCTGCCACTGCCAAGGACAAGGGCAAAATGCAGCGAATCATTCACTCTGCTGAGAGGGTGATTGGCTACAACCTGCCATCCCTCCAGGACCTGCACACCTCAAGGACACTGAGGCGAAGAGGAAAGCTCATGGTCAATCCTCCCCACCCTGGCCATGGCCTCTTCAAAACACTCCCCCCAGCAAGAGGCTAAGGTCTATGAAAACCAGAACCTCGCGCCACAAGAACTGCTTCTTCCCCACAGCAGTAGGCCATTCCAACAAGCCCCAGACACTCACAGATACTGACACTCCCCCCCATCCCCCCATCTATTTTGACCCTCTCCACACCACGCCACGACTTACACCTACACACATGCACACACACTCACTTGAATAAACACAGTCCAATATATCGATCTGCCCTACTGTGCTCTCTGTACATGGACACTTTGCATAAAGCCCCACACTACCCCATAAATAACTTTTATTCTACAACATCTTCTCATTCTGTCAATAACTTCTTATTTAAAATTCTCATTTAACATTTTGTAACTAGAGTATTGTCATATCCCCAGTGTTTTCTCTTTATTGCACCTTACTGCATCTATTTTTATTTAATTTTATCTTGTATACGTGTATATATTTTATTATTCTTTTAACTTTTACCTTACTGTTTGCTGTTAATTTTTCCCTCTTGCACCAACATACCATATCAAATTCCTTGTATGTTCTTGAACTACTTGGCAATAAATATTATTCTGATGATAAATGTCAATCAGACAAAAGAAATCATTGTCAACTTTAGAAAGATCAGAGGAAATCACATTCCTGTTTCCATCCATAGGTCATCTGTTGAAATTGTGGACAGTTCCAGATTTCTCGGTTTACACATCACAGACACCCTCACATGGTCTCTCAACACCAACTGCATCCTCCAGAAAGCACAGCAGGGACTGTATTTTCTGAGGCAGCTCAAGAGTTTTGGTACTCATACCAAAACTCTTATCAAGTTCAACTTCAACTTTATTATCTATCATGTGTACTGGAATACAATGAAATTCTTGTGCTCTGGCTCTATCTACCTTAACACAAGGGACATAACAACAAAGGACACAAGGACATACCCCCCCCCTAAAAAAACAGACCTACCATAGACTATGTACACATGAATTCATACATTCTATACACAATATAGAAAAATAAGTGATAATACAACAATGTAAGGTGGAGATGGGTGTGTCAGCTGTTCAGCAACCTAACTGCTTGTGGAAAGCAACTATTACTGAGATGGGTGGTGTGTGATTTGATGCTCCGGTAACGTTTTTTTAGATGAAAGGAGCAAGAACAGAACATGAGCGGGGTGGCTGGTGTCCTTGATTATGTGTAGGGCTTCCCTTTTGCAGCGAGTGGTGTGGATATTATGAAGTTGTGGTCATTCCATGCCAATAATTTTTGCTGCTGTCTTTACAGTCCTTTGAAGCAGCACTTTTATTGAACTTTTATCGCAGTACAATCGCGAGTGTCTTGACAGGCTGTACTGCAGTGTGGTTTGGCAACCTGACTGCTCAGGCTTGCAGACTGCTTC
This sequence comes from Lampris incognitus, assembly GCF_029633865.1. Taxonomy (NCBI): domain Eukaryota; kingdom Metazoa; phylum Chordata; class Actinopteri; order Lampriformes; family Lampridae; genus Lampris; species Lampris incognitus. Next base: position 21,740,986 of record NC_079227.1, read on the forward strand.
AAAGGACTGTGAAGGCAGTGTTAAAAAGAGCCAGAGCAGAAGAATTTCATTGTATTCTTAAGACACTTGATGATGAAGTTGAACTTGAACAGCTTAAGAGATACATTTTTAACAAGAAACACTGCAGTATTCAAAAACTGGACTTCACCGGTTTCTTAGAGTCTTCAACTTCTCGGATACTCAGGTTTTCCAGGGGGATGATCCCTCTGGGCTCCTTATCCTTAATGGCACAGGGAAGAGACAGAAACAGAGATGGAGGGAAATAGAGTTACGAGTGTGTCTGATGTGAGAACAATTATTGAATCTTTTTTTTTTCTCCCTTTTGCTCCCCAATTGTATTTGGCCAATTACCCCGCTCTTCCGAGCCGTCCCGGTCGCTGCCCCACCTCCTCTGCTGATCCAGGTAGTGCTGCAGACTATTACATGTCTCCTCCAAAACATATGGAGTCGCCAGCCGTTTCTTTCCACCTGACAGTGAGGAGTTTTGCCAGAAGGCCATAGCATGTGGGAGGATCACGCTATTCCCCTCAGTTCTCCTTCCCTCCAAAAACAGGCGCCCTGACAACCAGAGGAGGCGCTAATGCAGTGACCAGGACACATACCCATATCCGGCTTCCCACCCGCAGACACAGCTAATTGTGTCTGTAGGGATGCCTGACCAAGCCTGAGGTAACACGGGGATGCAATCCAGCGAGCCCCATGATGGTAGGCAACAGAATAGACCGTTACACTACCTGGACGCCCCACAATTACTGAATCTTCACCCTTACTTAACCCTTTTATCTTAGGAAACACTGCTGCACTCTGACTTTGTCATCCTGTCAAAATAGCAATTACTTACCGTGGTGTACTCAAAGTAGTAGAGGCAGTTATCTGTGAGAATAAACCAGCGCCTCTTCCAGGTCTTAACTCGTCCTCCTGTGGAGAGATTACAGGTTAGCAAGGAGCTCACAGAGCTAGCAGTCAGAGAAGCTTGGGTTGTTAGAACTGTGAGTTTCCCTGTTATAGACACAGCAGAACTGGACTAAACTAATGATGACATTATTATTGTGAAAGACACTTTCCAGAAATATGAGAGCATGAAACGACAGGCAAAAAAGCTTTTTGATTGCAAAGCTGGAAAGCTCATTAGATATGGTCGAGGTTAAAAATGGGTTCGGTCTACAGAATGACCAAGGAGCCCTACAATTAGATGCTGCTATTAAACCACTTTAATGGCTTTCTCACACGAGGGACAAGAAGTTCAACAACATAAAGAGTAAAGTAAAATATCTTCGGAGACAAAAATCAACTGACAATTTCATATTTGCAAATGAAATTGTGAAGGCAAGGTATTCAGCGGGTAATGCACACAGCCTTTTGGAGTGAGGTGGGGCAGGAGAGCAGCAGGCGCAAAAGGCGAAGCGACGTGTTATGACTGGGGAGTTCGAGCTTTCAGAAATTACATACCTCCTGGAGTCAAAACACATGAAAAACAAACAAAACAAGAAGAATTTCAACAAAATGAATTGACGTTATCACAATATAACCCATTTTGCATTAAAACTGTGAGGATGCATGTAGGCCTAGGCTTAAATAAACTGCAAGCGTTTAACTTAATCAGTTAACAAAAGAAAAGTACAAGGTGGGATTTCAAAAGGTCTCCAAAATACTCATCCTACTTTATTTTGACTTTCACAACAACAGGGAGACATTTTCCCTAACGTGAATGTGCCAGTTTAACTGCAATCCACTAGAGGGCCTTAAAGATCGAGATAATCCAACAGAGAATCCATTGATCCACGTATATTCAAACAAACTTTGGTGAATTCAAACCAAACTGAAGCACATACCCAGCTTAAGTAGCCAGCCCTCTCTGTCGGGATTGAAGAAGGTGTGTGTGAGGTCATTCCCATCGTCCTCTGGGATCTTGAAGGGTTCATTCTTAATACTCTCAAAGAGGTTCTGTGGAGACAAGACAGGAGGGAGAGGGGGATTTGGAAATGTTGTAATATAATTTATTGGGTAGCATCCAAGCATGATTAGAGTTTAGGCAGTGGCAGTTTGTGACATATGGGAACGGTTTCACAGATATGGATCAAGCCTAAATCTAGATTAACGCTTTAGATTACGTCTGCCTTATTTCCCGCAAAAACAGTGTTATTACACAATGACTAAATGTAAAAATATGCCCCAGCTGGTTCTGTTCCTACCACAGGCCTATCATCAACCATAGCATGCTTATATGTTGACTGGCCAGACTGTTGGACTCAAGAACAAGAAGCAATTGAAAGCTAATAGAGAGGAAAAGCATTGTCTGGTCTATTTCATTGCAGTTCGTTGCTCCTGAAGAATGAGTCTTCACACTTTGTTATGGTCTACAGTGTAAATATATCCTCAGATTCTCCTCTTGATGATTTTTTCTGACTCTGTCTCCATCTCTAAAAGGGGCTGTCTCTAGAATCTACAATCAGATTCATAACTTAAGCATAGACTCACTTGATTCAATGAAGTTATTATGGGAGAGAGATTTGAGGGAGGAAATTTCACGTGAATTTCGGGGGGGGTTCTGGGAAGAGTACACAGCTCCTCTATTTGTGCAAAGCATGGTGTGACACAATCTGAAGTGATGCACCGCCCTCACTTAACCAAGGCTCGCTTATCCAAGATTTACAAGGATGTCTCCCCGATCTGTGAAAGATGTCATCAGGCCGCTGTCTTACACATATGCTCTGGCTCTGTCCATCCTTGTTTAACTTCTGGATGATGATTTTTAATACTTTTTCTGAAATACTGGGTCAGAAACCTGATCCTAACTTTTTCAGTGCTCTTTTTGGCACGGAGACTGATCCTGATGAAGTGGAAATCTCCTGCTTCCTGGTCTCATACACATTGGATTCAGGATGTACTAAACTTTCTTAAGTTGGAGAAAATAAAGCTGTCACTTCAAAGACGGTCCAACGCTTTTCTTAAGATCTGGGGACCCTTCTCCAGTACATCGAGTACACTATGTTTTCAGATATTCCAACCTAATACATGAATTGTGGAAGGGTAAGGTGTGGCAATTAAGTTATTCTTTTTCTTTTCTTTCTGTTTTATTTTGTTTTAATGAGCAGAGAAACAAAATTAATGTGCCGTTGAACATCCTCATTATGTGTTGTTGTCGTTTTCCAGTTTACTGTTTCCCTGCTGGTATGTGTGTATATTGTTCTGGATTTACCAGGTTCGGTGCCCACTTCTTTATAAAAATACATGTCTTTGTTCTCTGATGGAACAGTATAAAAGGCAATTGTATTTGTTCTTGACACAAATGTTGTATAATCCTGCAAAACCCAATAAAAAAGATCAAAATAAACAAATAAATAAAGAAATCCTCAGTAGAGCTTCAATTCAAAGTCTAACAATTGATTCCAGTGAGGATTTTCACAAAGCACATTTTATTATAGTTCCACCATGTCTGCAAAACAGGCTAATGGAGATAATGTTAAATTAAAAAACAGAAAAAAAACCTACCTTAAGCAGCTCCTCTGGCAGGTCCCCTCCGTCATTAATCCCTTTGTTCATGGCTGTGAATCTCTGAACGGAGGGCCTGTCCTTCACGTTGGGGTTGTGTAGGCTGGTGTTCAGCATGATCACAGCGAACGACAACACGTAACATGTGTCTGTAATGACCAGTGACAGGACACTGTGAGTGTGCTTCCTTCTAGTGCTATTCAAATGTACCAATATAGCCATACAGTCAGGAACATTTGCACTGTTTCTGTATTTCTCAGTGTATTGTGGACTTGTGTCTTGACTGAGTATTGGCTGTTTATGGAATTATACTCGCTTATTACCTCCTTAAGGTTTAAGTTAAAGTCTGGGTTTTGAATTTTTTTTTTATCTTGTGCAAAAGCTATTTGATAATTTTGGTGTTTTTTTTAAAAAAAAAATTTTTTTATTGGTTCTTTTTCCAAGATGAGTTCAAACTAACTACACTTAACCCAATTTTAAAGCCTTAAGCATTTTTTATGCATCAGCTATAGGTAAACTGGACCAATTTCAAGGTGGAGAACAAGTTGTCTCGCATGTGCTTTGTAACTGAGTTTGTCCCTATTTTGGCAGTGATGCGTCTTGCATCTTGCAATGGCCTATATAGCTACAAATATATACTGTTTTAATTAAGTTTTCAGAAACATAATTGAAAACATATTTTTTATTCAACATAACATTCTGAGATAAATAAAGTTTATCCTCTCTTATCACTCTGGTATTTTTTATTATTCACAAATGTAAATGTAACAATACATGTTAAAACTGGTCAGTCCATCTGTTTTTGCCTCTGTCACATAGAAAGACAGGCAGACAGACAGACAGACAGACAGACAGACAGACAGACAGACACACACACACACACACACACACACACACACACACACACACACACACACACACACACACACACACACACACACACACACACACCTGTGGACTGAAATACTCCAGGATTACAGTGACAGTATCGCTGGGCGAAGGCCTCCATCATGCGGTCAATCTTTTGAGCCTCGCCAGGCAGCCGGAAGCTCCACAGGAACTGTCTGAGGGCCTGAACCAGGTTCAGGTCTGTGAACTCATGCAACTGCACAAAGGCGTGCAGAACCTCAATGTTGAAGTCGTCTCTGGAGATCACATGCAACCATAAGCACACACCACACCACACCACACATGCACGCACGCGCACACATACACACATACATACATACATACACACACACACAAGGAATTGGGGAAATAAAATCCAGATCAAGGATAGCAGAAAGCTCTTCTTTAGCTTGTTGTCTTGGCAACAGAAACATATGAAATGGATCGGATAAAAAATGATTGATGGGGGAGCTTTTAATATGTTGACACACCATCAGCTGAGGATGCATTGATCTGACCCACTCAGTTCCCATGCAATGTATGTATGCACATGCTCCACATTCAGCACAGAGTGCTGGAAACAGGCTGCAGTTAGAAAACATTAGGATTAGGCTTATCCACTATTTTTTGGAACGGGTCCTCAGTGTCCATTATCATTATTTTTGCTCTTTGTGCAAGCTTTGTGACACACAGTAGGTAGGACTTGTGAACAGTATCACTGTTCAAAGTTCTGAATAGTGAACTGAACAGTATCACTCACCTCTCGCCCAGGTAATCTCCAATTGCTGTTTTATTAAGTCCCTCCCCCTTATATAGGAACTGGGCAATGTCATTACTGGTGTTCTTAAGTAGGGAGCTGTCGATCAAAAAGCTGATCCCCTGAGTAACAGACACGCAACCAATCAGAACATGTCACTATGAAAATCATCAAGTGGGCAATGTAGACAACTGAGGTGCTTCACATAAAAGGGACAGGATGGTCTTTGTCGAGTGAGGTTCAGTTGTTCCTGAATAGATCACAAAAGACCATTAACTTAAGTGTGTTGATATGTGTCGTACCAATTTAACTATAAATTTACATCCATTTGACTGTTTCAGATCAAAAGAAATAGCCTGGGGTTGTTAGTATCACCTTCTTGGGGTCCATATTGAACTTCTTGCGGCCAATGGCCACCTGTTTGTTCCTCTGCATGCTTTTCCTACAAATAAAATAGATGAGAAATAATTTCTGTTTAGCACATCAAACAATCAAATGAACAAACTCCTCTTTTTAAACCAATCTACACCCTCCTGTAAAAACTTGGGGCTGGCTCCTTGACCAGAGCCCAAGAAATGTCCTGCATCACAAATGCCCCCTGTCTTGATGACATCTCTATCAACCCCTACAGGGTAGCGGTAGGCTTCTTTTTGCCAGAAAAGGATTCCTTTGGTGTTCCCTTTTCACGATGACGTGAGACAACTAGCTAACGCAGAGGCAGGGTAGATAACGACTGTGTGCCGGCAATGAAAATGCTTTTTAGAGACACTCTTACCTCTCTTCAGTCAAGCCCAGGCTTTCAATCTCATTGGTCACCTCTGCTATCTCATCCTTCAGCCTCTGAAAAACGGGCAGAAAGTGGAGGAGAGAAAGAAGAAACAAGGGTGGTGGAGAGGGAGATGGGGAGGGGATGTTGATTTGGAATTTGTGTGACATGGAAGCTCTTGATCTGCCGAGCATCACATGAATGCAAAAAAAAAAGGTGCCCCCCCCACACACACACAAATCACATTACAGCTTTCTTCTTGTGATGTCTGACCCTTTCTTCAGTGACTGAGGATGCTTTGATCTGCTCAGCACATAGTGTATAATGTCCATGTGTGTGTTTGTGTCTGTGCCCCAATGTGCATGTCTGCCCCTGATCAAAACATTCTTTTTGGCCAACTCATGGTGGCAAAAATATCCTGCTAAGAGATGGCCTAGTAAAACATGAAAAAAAAACTACGGACATAAATCTCTCTCTCTCAGACTCATTCTTCCTCGCTGCAGGAGTTATTTGGAACAGCAAAACACTGCAGAGAAATCCTCCCTGGGAGCTGCTGCACCTGCTTCTGGGGTCAGTCTGGACCACCCTTCCCCTCCTTTCCCTCCCCTTCCCTCCTCTGACCCAGATTTAAAATCCATTAGTTGCCCCTGACACTCTCCTCCTTCTGAGGATGGAGTGTCACATTGGGGGGTGGAGGTGGGGGGGTGGACTCTAGATCAGACTGATTGGCTTAATGAGTTGCTTTTAAAAGATCAGAACTACTGAATCCAGCATACAAGAAGGGGCGATTCGACTGGGATAAATATGGAAGAGAAAGATGGGTAGCAAAGTTCAGGGACAGGCCTCTCTCAGATTAGAGCAGTAATCATCTAAAGAGAATGTGGAAAACACTGTGTTATGCATATTCTCTCTCTCTCTCACACACGCATACTTACTCTGTGTGTGTGTGTGTGTGTGAGAGAGAGAGAGAGAGAGAGAGAGAGAGAGAGAGAGAGAGAGAGAGAGAGAGAGAGAGAGAGAGAGAGAGAGAGAGAGAGAGAGAGAGAGAGAGAGAGAGAGAGAGAGAGAGAGAGAGAGAGAGAGAGAGAGAGAGAGAGAGAGAGAGAGAGAGAGAGATGGCTGATGACTGCAGACTGAAATCACCTTTGACTGCTACATAAATTGTCTGGACCCCTCATAAATAGATAAAAATTCACCTGTTTACAGATTAGCACAAACGCATGCTTTTCAAATTATGAGCAAGTTTCCCCTGCCATCACATGCAAAAAAAGAAAAGATCCTTCAGATTATCCTACATTAATTGGGCACAGTGACAAAACTTTGGGTACAGTATAATAGGTATGGGATGTCACCCTCAGAATAGCAGGCACTGCTTTGTTTGGGTTATGTGGTTGGGGCAGCTTTTTCCTCCTCCTTTTCAACCTCTGAAGTAAAGACGGCAAAGACGGCTTGGATGTCAGAAAGACGGATATGTGAAGTCTACTACTGCAGCCTGCCCCCCACACACACACACACAGAAACACACACAAAAGAGGATCATCTGTCACGAACACACACACACACACACACACACACACACACACACACACACACACACACACACACACACACACACACACACGTCTCAACTTTTATTTCCTCCCTCGACTTCCTGGTCTAGTTACTGAGACCTATCAAGGACCTAAAAACAAGGATATCAGGCCAGCAATCCACATGTGCATACACATCATAAGAAAAACATGTGTAAAAAACACATTGCAAGTAATATAACAAATAAATAGAACAACTAGCCAAGGACAGCTACAAGTACTACAAAATATGTAAGGTATTGGATTCTCATGTTTTGCCAATGACTTCTACATCAGTAGACAAACAATGCTGACTACATATTTGAGGTATTACGCTATTCAGATATATAAAAAAAACATTTTGTCTGATCTGTCTCTTTGGATTCATCGCTGCTCATTTGAGAGGGCATTCCTTGTAAGCAGTAATCACTGAGGGCAGTGGAGGCTTTCACTGGCGAGCGGCTGGAAGTCTTAATTCCAGAGGAATGTGGCTGGAGTTGAGTTCAAGGTTTACTTAATTGGTTAAGCAATTAAAAGATGCAGGAGCGGGCTGAAATGGGGGATGGGGGTCAAACACTGCATCACACAACCTAGACTAACACCGACTGACATTCTGTAACAAAAAAGAAAAACAGCAAGGAAAAGGAGCTGAATTAAATTTGGCTGGATAGGATTAGAAGTGGGCTTGGACATGAAATTACGTTTCACCCCTGATTACAACTTTAAGACATCTGCGACTAAAGGACAGGAATAATCTCTCCACTTGTTCTGCATGTGTGTGTGTGTGTGTGTGTGCGTGTATGTATTTCTTACTTGTATGTCCTGCAATAGCTCCTGTTTCCTGCGACAGATGCACTCTAACTCTTCTCTTTCTTCTGGGCTGAGGTCATCAGGGACTTGGGAGAATATATGAGAGAAAGGCAGCAAAATTTAAAAAAAAATAAAATAAAGTTCAGACATACTCTCTTTCTCTCTCTCTCGGAGAGCAAAGTGAGACCTGAGAATCCCAGTGCTCTGGGTCACTATGGCAACACAACCCCTTCATCCACTAATCTGCACCTCACCACTGCCGGTCTCCCATCTGAGGAAGAAATCAGCCACCTCCATCTCATGAGTCATTTGAACACACACTGGTACACACACCGTCCAAAAGAAATACACAGAGGATGACAACATAATGCGAGGACCCTGACTTCAACAACAGAAAACAAGAAAGTTAAACCTATATTAACAGGTGTGTATAAATAAGTGTGTGAGATATCCACCCATCCATCCATTATCTGAACCACTTAACCTGCTCTCCGGGTCACGGGGATGCTGGAGCCTAGTTCCAGCAGTCATTGAACGGCAGGCGGGGAGACACCCTGGACAGACCGCCAGGCCATCACAGGGCCGACACACACATGCACTCATACCTAGGGACAATTTAGTATGGCTGATTCACCTGACCAAGATCATAATGATTATAATATAACTTAATAAACAACACACACACACACATGTAGATAAAATGTTCTTGTTAAGAGTTTGAAAGCACTTAAACTGGAAACTACTTTGAACACCTTTTAGATAAAGCAGCAAAATCTGTGGTCGCTCACTTAAGCCTAAAGCATTCACATTCACATTCAGCAAAAAAGTTAATTTCTGAAGGTATACATTCTTCTATTACACATTCTTCTTGCATACCTATTACTACAGCTGGGCCAATACATTTTACCATGTAGGAACCACAATATTCTATCCGTCAAAGTCTAAAACCAACCAATAATATGGCCATAGGAAAACATAGCCTATATGCTGGCCCCAGCACAAATGCCCCCTCCCTTTACATTCACACCCTCAACTCTATATTTGCAAGTGTATTCCCTGATAGAGGAGTGGCTCATGTGCCCAACCCAGACACACACAATATCTGGAGGAGAATGATAAGGAAGGGAGAGAGAACTTAAGGGTGAGGAGGGAAGAAAGAAAGAACAGAGAGAGAGAGAAAGTGCAGTTACAAGTGGAAAAAGAGAGGGAGGCAAATCAGCCAGCAGGGCCTCATATCCTGCATTTTTGGTCCGATAAGTTTGAATGTTGTTCACAATTTTTCCAAATCCCTTGCACACTCACTAGTAAAAAAAAAAACAATAAAAAAAAAAACATCAAAAATAATGTTGCTAGTCAGGAAGACTACAGGGAATGAATGACCAGGGTGTCACAGAAAGATTGGGGCTGACTGCACTTGTGTTTGTGGGGCCATTTCAATCCTTATCAATGAAGCACTCATTGTACTTATTGTAGCCTAAATGTGCACTTGTTGTTCTTTTCTGAGTTGACTCAGTTGGCCTCGGTTCAACCTCTGAAGCAACATAAGGAACATTTCGTGGAAACAGTCAACTCCCAAATTACAACAACGATGTGCGAGGCCAACACTGGGTGTCTAAGGTTAGTGACACGAATACTACGGCTACTGACACACACGCACGGCGCTACTCTTGTTCATCGCACACACGCCCATCACTCACCCATCAAAGGTGAAAGTAGGTTGGGGCAGCTTTTAATATAATCATGGTGACAAGAATAACGCGCCATTGTGTGTAGTAAGTTGGTCACACACACACACACACACACACACACACACACACACACACACACACACACACACACACACACACACTCTGACTTAACTGGTGGCCTACTAGGTGTCATGACTCTCTCCAACTACCATGCATAGTTTAGAGGTCAGAAAGTGTGTAGGTTTTTGCAAGTAAGTAATGGGACACGTCGTCACAGCAATGCTGGACAGGACAACAAAAAGTCTGAGGCCTCAACCTCCTACTCTTCTCCTTTCTCTGTCTACTTCATCCCTCCGCCCCTCCCTCTCTTCCTCTCATCTCTGAGCTTGATGGGTATTATGTAACAAATTGCTTCCTTTATAAAAGATAACAACGCAATAACCCTCAATAAATGCCGCATTATCCTATCACTAGTTGCTGTGTGCCCTGGTTTGACACTCGCACGTCATGAGGTTTGCGAGGTAGAAATTAGGACACACAAGAAACGCATGTTCACAAAGACAACACACACACGGCAGTTTCTGCAATGAAGCCAAAATGAGGAAGTTTTGACACACTCTGCACGCACACATTTGCGTCACTGTCTTGATGTTCATACCGTTGAAAACTTCTGGCTTGAGAGTGGCGTCACCACAGGTCTGCCATCAGCTGTGAGCTCGGTTCCTATTAATAGAAGGTCCAGTAACAAATTAATACCATTCCCTCTCCAGTACCCTGTCTCTGTTATTTAGTATCAAAGGATTTGAAGGCTCATTTCTTGCTCCAGATCCAGAAAATCCACAAGTCAACCTTGTTCATCCATTCCGGTGCCTAATGGCTAGTTTCTCTCATTCCAGTCTAGTGCCTCAGAAGTACAGCACTAATCCAGACCTGTATGAGTCAGGCCCAATCCTGTGGTCTTGTCAAACTGGCCACCCCTCTGGCCTCACTCCAGACCGTCCCTGTTTATTAATCCTCCAACACACACACTCCTGCACAGGGGAGAGGATGGAAAAAAGAGCAAGAGGAGATCCTGCAGATCTGCAGCTAAAGCAAGCAGAAGACACGTGTATGGCAAGTGTTTAGCTTGACTGATTACTGACAGTAAGGGGGAAAACCTTAGTACTCCCATCTCTCACCCCCTCCCTATGTTCCTTTTGACTCCTCCCACACTAAGCATCATACACAAGGCTCCCCCTTGTGGGCATGAGTGTCCGAGAGAAAGGCAGAGAGTTGTGAAAAGAAAGAGAAAGAGGAGAAAAACAGTTTGAGCGCGCAGCAAAAAACAGTATTTTGGTGGGGAAAAATGCCCAAGTGTGAGATAAGAATGAGGAGCATGTGGTTGACTCACATCTCCAGGACACAAACATCAACAACACTGAGAAAGCGCAGGCCTAAATTCAATGAAAACCATACTGCTGAACAACAGCCCTCTGTTTCAACTGACTTAAATCTCTCCTCATTTCCCCTCTCAGCTCATCACATGCTAGACCAACAAAAACGTTCATTGCACATACACAAGCACATATCCACACATACACAGCAAACACTTCCCCAGCTCTACTGTTCAATTATTTCTACATGAGGTAGGTAGGCACCTGATACAGGAAAGACATGCAGTAATAACAGGACTATTAACTACTTATACTTTGAATAAAGGCCTGGCAGCCTGTCTAGGGTGTCTCCCCGCCTGCCGCCCAGTGACTACTGGAATAGGCTCCAGCATCCCTGCAGCCCTGAGACTGGATAAGCGGTTCAGATAATGGATGGCTGGATAGTCCAACCACCAAACATGGGTCTACTCACAAGGCAATATTTGTCCACTTTAAGGCCTCCATTGCTACCTCGGGTAACAAGGGCAAAAGTATGATATAATCCTGTGGTTATGGTAAGCTCCATGATGACTGACTGCATTCACACAGCCTAAGGGCTTTGGGGTCTAATAAAGTGGGAGAAAGGCAAAGGGATATAAAGACCACGGAAGAAATGAAACAAAATAAACAAATAAACAATAAGATAAAATAATGCTAAAGAGATTGCTTCAGTCCAAGTTCATCAGCCTCAGATGTGAGAGTGCTGATTCTCCGTCTTCTGTTAATTCGCCTAAATCTGAAAGTGTTTCCATAAAAGATCTATCTTCCATTTAAAGGTGGTACATCAGGCAGCTTTCTCTCCAAATACCGCACTTTACCGGCCCTCATGCTAGAGTGCTTCTTAAGCCAGCTCCTCTTCTAACACTGTTATCTAGTCAAAAGTTTAAAAAGCGGATAAAAAAGATCCACCCAGTGTATGCAAAGAAGTTTCTAAATGCAACTGGTTCATTTCAGTCAATAGGGGCTTTTAGGGTACGAATAGGTAGATGCATTATGAAAGTGTTGTGTAATAAACACAGTCTCATATGTCCTGGCCTCAAGCCAGGCAAATAGTGGATCCCTTGTTCTACTGACAGATTTGCCTTGGAAAAACATTTAAAGCAAAAATAGCAGATAAATAGTCAATCTCAAGTTAAGTCAAGTCAAGTAATTCCGTTCTATTGATAAAAGAAATTAAATACTAAAACGTGACTGCGATCTCGATATTCAAATGTCGGTGAGCTTATTAGTGATGTTTCCTCCATAATCATCGTAGCTAGCTACATTGCTAGTTAGCCTTAGTGGCAGATTTAGTCAAATCGAACAACTTACCAACTCCATCTTCCGACTTCAACACCATCTCTATATTGTTGAGAAAAACTTAATAACGGAGGCGCTTTAAGTTGTCGTTTGTTTGTTTTTTTAGATGTAACTACGTAACGTTAAGCGCTCAAAGTTTGAACGTGAAGTTAAAAAGCGAGATTTGCGTGCAATTTCTGACGTTTGAGAAATGACAACTGTCTTGTCTCCGGAGGGACACCCGGCATGTGGCAAGCTGGTGTGGGCGGTGTTCAACATGAACAGCCAATCAGAGTTCACTTACAAACCACTACGCAACCCCCCGTTTTAACTCTCTCTCTCTCTCTCTCTCTCTCTCTCTCTCTTTCTCTCTCTCTCTCTCTCTCTCTCTCTCTCTCTCTCTCTCTCTCTCTCTCTCTCTCTCTCTCTCTCTCTCTCTCTCTCTCTCTCTCTCTCTCTCTCTCTCTCTCTCGTGTGTCTCTTACTCTCGCCATCTCTCTCCTTTCTTTCTTTCTTTTATTCACTTCCCTTATTTTTTATCTATTGTTTCTCTCGCTCTCTCTCTCTCACTCAGAATAATGAGAGGCGAGGCAAAATAACATAAGCCTCTTTTTACAAGGCCTGGCTAAGTATTACGACTCGAATTTGCTACAAAAGTAACCGGAATAAAAACAAAGAATTGACTGTTGGGTTTTTGGTCCTTGTTTTTTTTTGTACCCTTTATTTCGTCAGCATTGACTGCGGATGAATAAAGGAGGAAAGGGTGATATGACTGAGACATCTCCATAAGGGAAGTAGGAAGGACACAGAAGAAGAATACAGAATTGCAGCTGTGAGGTTGAATCAGTGCTTTATTCAGAGTTTGGACATAGCAAAAAAAAAAAGAAGCAAGATTTGGGTTGTGGGTGGGGTACTGAGAGGATGTTTTGAAGTCAGAGACATAGAAATAAGGAATGGTTGATATTGTTGATATCTGATATCATTTGATTCCCGAGGCCAACAAATGAAGAGTCTAAATATATTAGTCAATTGTGATTAAGGAAAGACTTAGTGAAATGTACGCCATGGCTACAGATTTCATTTGTGAAATCATTATGGTCACAGAAAGAGGAAACAACAGGGCCAGAATGATCTTGCAACACACAGGATGTGATGTAGTAATCATTGTGGCGTATTCCAGAGAGAGATTTTATTAAATGAAGAAAATGAGAAAAATTGTGAAAATAAGATGAGGAAAACTGAAAAGGTGATGGGAAAAAAAGAAGAAGAATGAAAGCAATAATAAAGCAAAGAGAAACAGGCACTGAAATAAAACTCATAGCTAAGCCTGGCTAGAGCACTACAATAGCCCACCTCAGTACTGACTCAAACACAATGTTTTCCTGTGGCCAAAAATGAGTTGTCGTTTTTGTTGTTGCTGTCTTTTCATACACAGAAAGAGATTAGTTTATGAAAGCACCTGCAAGAATTATTATGACAGAAGGAGGAGTGGGGTAGGGGGGAACTGTGGGCAGTGCTGGTGGTTATGTCACCATAGCGCCCACTGAGAGAAGAGGATCTTGGGCTTCAGGATGATCATTATGAGTCATTTTCTCATGTCAAACTCACGCGCACGCGCACACTCACGCACGCACACACACTATTCCAAGACAGGTCTGTATGCAAAAAGAGATGCAAAAGGCGAACTACGAAGACACAGCATGGCCACTGGCACAGGCAAACACATTGCTCACACACCCACACACACACATACACACTCACACTCACACACACACACACACTCACACACACTACAGAACCCTCTGTGACTTGCTAACTTTCAGAGAAAATCACCACGGCAACAGAAACGATGGTACTTTCCACCCGTCTCCCCTCTTGTTCTTTTGCTGTATTTGTCTCTTTTCATTAGTCCAGAGTCAGTGCCCAAAAAAAGTTACATTAGCCGTAATCCGTTTTGTAGTTTTATTATTTGTAAAGCCCCTCCAAAGCTAAGTTTAAAGATGCCCTCAAGTAACAAATTCAACAAAACAACACTTGATATATCAACAGATCCTCTTTGACGAGAAACGCTAAAAAAAAATTTGTTAATTTCAGCTGAATGGTTTACAGTAGTCTTCTACTATAGCCATTCAATTTTGCATAGACTTAACACGATGACAGAAATATAAAAACCACATTGTTTGCGAAGGTGTTTGGCACTCACCTGCGGCTCCTGCAGTCGATGTTGGGCAGAGAAATGCTTTGAAACTGGAGGCGCACAGCTCACTGACAGTCCCCATCACAATGCCACGTGTGTGAGTGAATTTGTGACAAAACGACAATGCAGCCAAGTGTAACGGTATCCTTTTCACATCTCGTTGCTTGTTGCCCCCTATCAGGTCAGTGTTACACCGAATCCCACCAGAAGCATTAACCTTGGGCTCTGATCGCAGTGCAATCCCTTGAGAGAGCCAGTCTTCGGCGTCCTTCCCTATTTTGCAGCCAAGCTCTGACAAATAAACAGTCTGTACCACCCTCTCTCGCTTTTCATCTCCCTCTTCTCTCTCTCTCTCTCTCTCTCTCTCTCTCTCTCTCTCTCTCTCTCTCTCTCTCTCTCTCTCTCTCTCTCTCTCTCTCTCTCTCTCTCTCTCTCTCTCTCTCTCTCTCTCTCTCTCTCTCTCTCTCTCTCTCTCTCTGCACCCCCTTCACTCTCAGTCATTCACTTGACCTTGCTCCTGAATTCTTTCTTTTTACTCCCGTTCTCTCTCTCACACACATCGACAAACTCATACACACACACTCACACACACACCCCCATATGCACACTTTGTGTTGTCATTTCCAACAGATATCAATCAGTTACTGGAAGTTATCAGAAAACTAATCGGCACAAACCTGCACATGGACACACACACGGATACACCCACACACATACACACACACAGTGTTGGGAAGGTTATTTTTGAAATGTAATAGGTTACAGGTTACTAGTTACCCTGTTAAAAATGTAACGAGTGATGAAACTATTTCAATTACTTCAGCAAAGTAATGTAACTTATTACGTTTGATTACTTTTTGATCACTTCTCTAGCAAATAATTTTAAACTGAGCAATAAAGCTGAAAAGTCCTTAAAAATATGCATTTAAACCAGGCAGTGTAAAGCTCACAACAGTACTCAACAGGCAAACTTTTTTTAAAAAAGTTCTTCAGAGTTCTGACCCACGTTGTCTGGAAATACGCCAAAAGTAGGGATTCTTGCACGGTGAATAGATGCAAAGCAACAGAATGAATGTTATATTCACCATATAAGCTTTTTACCGAAAATAATTTATCGGATGTAACCCATTTGTAGTCACCAACGATTTGATTAGTAACTGTAATTTAATTACATATTTTTCCTCAGTAACTGTAATGGATTACAATTACATTTATTTTGTAATTTAATTACATAACACCATTGCATGTTATCACTTACTTCCCAACACGGCGCGCGCACACACACACAGACACACACACACATGCATAGATACACTAACCCACACAAGCATTCCTGTCATTTTGAACAGTTGTTGATGTATTCTTGGAACTGATTACAAATTTACACACATACTCACTTGCTGTTCTCCTGTTTCACACCCACATACACATGCATCAGAGCCCAGTTTAGTCAGAGTCCAACCACACCGAGCATTGGTATGCGTGTGCATAAACAAAAATTGTAGGCATGCATCATGGTTAATATATAAATATCTGCCACATCCATGCAAACACAAGAACATACAAGCGTCGTCTCTTATACATAGCTTATACACAGCTTTCATATGTGTTTGGGTGATGTCAGTACCCATCCAGAAAGTTTTACTTAGCTCTTTGAATACCCAATTTCCATACCCGAGCTTTCATTTTCTCCATGGTGGCCATATCTTATGGTAAAATAGGATTCTTATCAGCATCCTTTGAAATGGATTCATGTGTTACTTAAATCCCCTGAATTTCTATCCATCCATTATCCAAGCCGCTTATCGAATTCGGGTGCGGAATGCTGGAGCCTATCCCAGCAGTCACTGGGCGGCAGGTGGGGAGACACCCTGGACAGGTCGCCAGTCCATCACAGGGCCCACACATTCACACCTAGGGGACAATTTAGTAAGGCCGGTTCACCTACATGTCTTTGGACTATGGGAGGAAACCGGAGCACCCAGAGGAAACCCACGCAGACACGGGGAGAACATGCAAACTCCACACAGAGGATGACCTAGGATGACCCCCAACGTTGAACAACCCCAGGGTTCGAACCCAGGACTTTCTTGCTCTCAGGCGACTGCGCTAACCCCTATGCCACTGTGCCATCCTCCCTTTAATCTGGCCTCTCAATTTTCATCACTCTCACCTTCCATCTGTTGAAAAAAGATAGTGGAATCATAAAAGAAGAAAGAGAGACATGGTAAAGGACAAATGGGATACATGGATCTGGTTGAACTCTGTCGGGACATGACCCTGGGGATGGTATGGTGTGCTTTGTGCGACTCAGTCTACATGTATTGTAGTACACCACCACACTTGTGCTCCTAGAAATGGGGGGACTCAATAACACGGATATCTCCATGCACATCTTTCCTGTCTTTCATCGTTTTGACAGCCGGTGCTTTACGCAGTGAGGCAACATGTGAAGCAATAAATGATGAAAATTATGTTTCCAATTGCGTCTTTTTATTCTCTCACTCTCTCACTGGTTTAATTCTTTCTCTCCCTCACTCATTAAACCTATTCGTATTCTTGGTTTAGTCTGAACTCTCTCCTCTCCTCCCCTCTCTGCTCCCATACTCTCCAATTTTCATTTTCTCCTCCCCTCCGCTTTCTCTCCACTCCTCCTTTCAGAAATGTCTCTGGTGCATTGACCTCTTTCTGCTGTGCTTGACCTCAGCTACTCCTGATTGTAATTGGGTTCTGTTGGTACAAATCCGCCTTGCTAGGTTCAGAATTGTGTCATTAATGTCTTTGTCCCCTTTCTTTTTTTTCCCCAAACTGATGGTACTATATAGCAACAGACAGGGTTTTGCTGAAAAGAAGTTTGTAGTATTGATTTGTCTGTTCCGCTGGGCCAACCAAGACATGGGTATGCTTAAAAGGGTCTCGGTGATGTAAGTGTTGGTAAACAGAATTTCATTTCATGAAAAATATCATACACATGCAATGTTAGGAAAACAAAACAAAGCAAGGTTTCATTGACATACTGTACCCCGCCCCCCACAAAAAAAGTGGGGGGAGCCGATACAGTATCGGACACCTAACTAAAAACTTTCACTATATTAAATATAAAATAGTACACACACTGTATGTTTTCAAAGTGCATCTTTGGCAAACAGAAACGCCTGTTCAAAAAAGTCTTAATGACTATGTTATTATATATATATATATATATATGTGTGTGTGTGTGTGTGTGTATGTATATGTGTGTGTATATATATAATGTATATGTATATGTATAGCTCTGAAGTTAATGTAATTGTTTCTTTTTCTGTATGTTTTGTAGAACACAAAATCCTCAACTACGTCTCATTCAGTCACAACTCAACTCATCTCAACTTTATTTATATAGCACTTTACGCACAACAGAGTTGATCCAAATTGTTTTACAGCACACAGAGGAAAACCAAAGCCAAAAAAAGAAACAAACACAAGAGAAGAAAACAAACAGTTCAACACATGCGATGGTCAGTGAGTGAGTGAGTGAGTGAGTGAGTGAATGAGTGAGTGAATGAGTGAGTGAATGAGTGAGTGAATGAGTGAGTGAATGAGTGAGTGAATGAGTGAGTGAATGAGTGAGTGAATGAGTGAGTGACGGAGTTTCACCATTGGTTGGATGGCCAAGTTGGAGTTTCCCCACTGGCTGTTGCGCTTTCAAAAATCAATCGGCGTGAAAAGTTTTCTGTTATTCAGGAGGCGTTTACAGTGCCTCCACTGTAAAAATTGACCATAATTCCACACATTAACCTTACACGGCAAAGAGCTGTTTGAAGGACGATGATGGTACAAACAGCAAATGGACAACAGGTAGCTAGGAGGTGTGAAGCTACAGGTCACATGCAGCTCAAAGATGAGAGTTGCTTCTGGTCAAATGTTAAAACATAATACCTTTTAAATGTCACTGAGCTCATAACTTGTAAATTCAGGGGGAGGTAGAACCTTACCTTAAAATGTGATATACGATTTTTGGTGTAGAAGTCACTGAAGCCCGAATAGTCCCACTTCTATGAGACGGTAGTGGGGAACAAATCTTGGCTGCACCGAGTGCACAGTGCCCTGTGATGGCCTGGTGGCCTGTCCAGGGTGTCTCCCCTGCCTGCCGCCCAATGACTGCCGGAATAGGCTCCAGCATCCCCGTGACCCGAATTCAGATAAGCGGCTTGGATACTGGATGGAGTGGATGGAACCTTACACGGCCCAGCTATATACTAGGTTTTGACCTAGTCTTGTTTGTATTAGTGCAAGTGAAAAATCTGAGACAGGTTTTTTAAAAATACTAATTCATTGTTAAATCCTCAGACTCATCATTTCATAAAGCATAGCTTTGAGCACTACAGAGGATGGGTGGACCAGAACGATGTCAGAAAAGGCCACGGATGTCATTATGGATGTAATTGAAGGTCTTTTTTCTTACTAAAGTTTCACTGTTTTATCAACAACTTTTGGTAAATGTTGTCTCGAGCAGACGATAAACAAAAGAACAAGAAAAATAAATTTTTATAATTAAAAATAGATGCAGGCAGTACAGTGAACTGTAGTGAACTGCAAATATGTCAGTGTGACAATGCAGTGGGGGGTCTTGGAAGTACAGTTGCAAATCGAGTCTGGTTGTCATGCCAACCAAAACAGCTGAGAGGAAAGAGAAAGGACAGACAGCGAGTAGGAACACAAAATGAGACTTTTCTCTTCCTCTAGTTGGAAAACAGTAGTGTCCTCATGTGTGTCTGTGTCATTTAATTTTGAGAAAAGAAACACTGCAGTTTTATTTTGAATGCAAGGTACCGCAGTCGATTTGTTAAAAAAATGAAATAAATAAAATCCAAGAGGGTTAGGGGCCAATCGTTATGCTGATATTGGAAAATCACAAACACCTTTTAAACCATAGCCATAGACCTTCTTCTTCTTCTTCTTCTTCTTCTTCTTTGCTTTCCCCCTGTTTCTCAGGGGTCGCCACAGTGGATTTTACAGTTTCCATCGGTACCCTGTGAGGGCACAACACCAATGGCAGTTGTTGTTAACTCGGGCCTCGACCAATCTCATATAACCATAAACATACATAAGCTTGTTTGCAGTCACGTGATTCTGATGACACGCGAGATTCAGATGGAGGGCAGGAAGTGAAAAGCAGAATGGACGAGATGGAGCTGGTTTAGCCGAACTGTGCAAATCTCTAATTTAGATAGAGTTTAAATGTCAATAATGTGGGCCGGGTTCACAGGCAGGGCTTAGATTCAGCCAGGAGAAGAGTAGAATAAAGCTTTATTGTCCTCAAGGGACCTAAGTGGGCCTGGGCCCACCCACTTGGCACTCAGGCCCACCCAATCAGAAGGCTTCCTTTTTTACTGGATCATCCAGTCAATGAATACTGTTTCAATTATCTAACTACCCGACCAATAAAAATTAAACAATTCTTGATTCTTGCTTCTAGTTTACCATATGATGATGATAGGTCGAATTTCTTCGAGTGGCGATTGTGGGAAGCCCCTCTTCTTTCATTCAGTGCACATCCCGCACATTGCACAGAGGAAGAGAAGCCTACTTTCTGCTAGCTAGCTGCTTTTAATGTACAGTGGCTTGCAAAAGTATTCATACCCCTTGAACTTTTCCACATTTTGTCATATTTCGACCACAAACATAAATATATTTTGTTGGAATTTTATGTGAAAGACCAACACAAAGTGGCACACAATTGTGAAGTACAAAGAAAATTATACATGATTTAAAAAAAATTTTACAAATAAAAAACTGAAAAGTGCGGTGTGCAAAAGTATTCAGCCCCTCCTGAGTCAATACTTTGTGGAACCGCCTTTTGCTGCAATTACAGCTGCAAGTCTTTTGGGGTATGTCTCTACCAGCTTTGCACATCTAGAGACTGAAATTTTTGCCCATTCTTCTTTGCAAAACAGCTCAAGCTCAGTCAGATTAGATGGAGAGCGTTTGTGAACGGCAGGTTTCAGATCTTGCCACAGATTCTCAATTGGATTTGTTTGTTTTAAACCATTCCATTGTAGCCCTGGCTTTATGTTTAGGGTCGTTGTCCTGCTGGAAGGTGAACCTCCGCCCCAGTCTCAAGTCTTTTGCGGACTCCAACAGGTTTTCTTCCAAGATTGCCCTGTATTTGGCTCCATCCATCTTCCCATCAACTCTGACCATCTTCCCTGTCCCTGCTGAAGAGAAGCACCCCCAGAGCATGATGCTGCCACCACCATGTTTGACAGTGGGGATGGTGTGTTTAGAGTGATGTGCAGTGTTAGTTTTCCGCCACACATAGCGTTTTGCATTTAGGCCAAAAAGTTCAATTTTGGTCTCATCTAACCAGAGCAGCTTCTTCCACATGTTTGCTGTGTCCCTCACATGGCTTCTGGCAAACTGCAAACGGGACTTCTTATGGTTTTCTTTTAACAATGGCTTTCTTCTTGCCCCTCTTCCATAAAGGCCAGATTTGTACAGTGCACGACCAATAGTTGTCCTGTGGACAGATTCCCCCACCTCAGCTGTGGATCTCTGCAGTTCGTCGAGAGTCACCATGGGCCTCTTGGCTGCATCGCTGATCAGTGCTCTCCTTGTTCGGCCTGTAAGTTTAGGTGGACGGCTGTGTCTTGGTAGGTTTGCAGTTGTGCCATATTCTTTCCATTTCCGGATGATGGATTGAACAGTGCTCCGTGAGATGTTCAAAGCTTGGGAAATCTTTTTATAGCCTAACCCTGCTTTAAACGTCTCCACAACTTTATCCCTGACCTGTCTGGTGTGTTCCTTGGACTTCATGATGCTGTTTGCTCCCCAATATTCTCTTAACAAACCTCTGAGGCCGTCACAGAACAGCTGTATTTGTACTGAGATTAGATTACACACAGGTTGACTCTATTTAGTCATTGGGTCAACATTCGATCATTCAGCAATCATCAGGCAACTTCTGAAGGCAATTGGTTGCACTCAGAGAAAAGAGGGCTGAATACTTTTGCACACCGCACTTTTCAGTTTTTTATTTGTAAAAAATTTTTTAAATCATGTATAATTTTCTTTGTACTTCACAATTGTGTGCCACTTTGTGTTGGTCTTTCACATAAAATTCCAATAAAATATATTTATGTTTGTGGTCGTAACGTGACAAAATGTGGAAAAGTTCAAGGGGTATGAATACTTTTGCAAGCCACTGTAGGTTAAATCATGGCGAAACAAAGGTGTTTGCTCAAGTTAGTCACAAGAAGATGTCGTGAGGAGCAGGGGGAGAATTCAGCTCAAGTTTATCCATCATTCTCAACCCACACCAAGCCCTGCCGTCTCCTGCTGTAGTCATCAAAAGTAAGCTAATTTAAAATTGCCTATTTCAATATTATTGTTTATTGGGTTTTTGTTGGGTGTACAACTGTATTTTATCCTGATGTTGTGCTGCATCTTCCCTGTGTGTGTGTGTGTGTGTGTGTGTGTGTGTGTGTGTGCGTGTGTGTGCGTGTGCGTGTGTGTATTGTATGTGTGTGGTTTACACCGACCGGCTGACACATTAAAACCACTGAGAGGTAAGTGAATAACAGTGATTCTCTCATTACAGTGGCACCTGTCAAGGGGTGGGATATAATAGGCAGCAAGTGGACAGTCAGTTTTTGAAGTTGATGTGTTGGAAGCAGGAAAAATGGGCAAGCGTAAGGATCTGAGTGACAAGGGGCAAATTGTGATGGCTAGATGACTGGGTCAGAGCATCTACAAAACGGCCGGTTTTGTGGGGAGATCCCTGTATGCAGTGGTCAGTACCTACCAAAAGTGGTCCAACGAAGGGCAACTGGTGAACTGGCGATAGGGTCATCGGCGCGCAAGTCTCATTGATGCATATGGGGAGCGAGGGCTAGCCCATCTGGTCTGATCCCACAGAAGATCTACTGTAGCTCAAACTGCTGAAAAACTTAATGCTGGCTATGATGGACAGGTGTCAGAATACACAGTGCATCGCAACTTATTGCGTAGGGGGCTGCATAGCCGCCTACCAGTCAGAGTGCCCATGCTGACTGACCCCTGTCCACCACCGAAAGCACCGACAATGGGCACGAAAGCATCAGAGCTTGACCTTGGAGCAATGGAAGAAGGTGGCCTGGTCTGATAAATCACTTTTTCTTTTACATCATGTGGATGGCCAGGTGCGTGTGCATTGCTTACTAGGGGACGAGATGGCACCAGGATGCACTACGGGAAGAAGGCAAGCAGGCGGAGGCAGTGTGATGCTCTGGGCAATGTTCTGCTGGGAAACCTTGGGTCCTAGCATTCATGTGGATGTTACTTTGACACGTACTACCTACCTAAATATTTTTGCAGACCAAGTGCATCCCTTCATGGTATTCCCTGATGGCAGTGGCCTCTTTCAGTAGGATAATGCACCCTACTACACTGCAAAAATTGTTCAGGAATGGTTTGAGGACAATGACAAAGAGTTCAAGGTGTAGCCTTGACTTCCAAATTCCCCAGATCTCACTTAGTCTGATTGAGTATCTGTGGGATGTGCTGGAAAACACGTCCGATCCATGGAGGCCCCACCTCACAACTTACAGGACTTAAAGGATCTGCTGCTAATGTCTTGGTACGAGATACCAGAGGACACCTTCAGAGGTCTTGTAGAGTCCATGCCTCAATAGGTCAGAGCTATTTTGGCGGCACAAGGGGGGCCTAAACAATATTAGGCAGGTGGTTTTCTTGTTTTGGCTGATCGGTGTATGTGGCCGCCGTGCCAGGCTATGTTCAAGTGTGTCTTGCTTGTGCCCAGGACAAGATGATCTCCAATCTCTTGACATTTTGTGATTACCAGCAATGGTGAACAATATATGTAAAAAAAATAAATGTTTTTTCATTTGGATATTCATGAGTGTGAGTATTTTAATCACCACAAACTACATTTTAAACCAGTCTTGGTTTAGTCACTCATTTAATTTTGCTGCACATTATTTTAATTTTGTACAGAACAAACATTACCGAAGCAAAAATAAGCCATGCTGAATGCATTCCATATTTAAATGCATCTCATCTAGTTGAAGTGCTCCAATGTGAAAGCAATTTTGTGTGCAAGTCCTCATTGGTCATTGCCTGCCTCAGCCATGGGTACATCTGCTTGATCTTGATCTTCCATTGGAGGATCAGGACAGCAATGCTGCCTCAGGTAGTTGTGCAACACAACTGTCGCAATGTTGTGCTGCACAATTTGAAGCCTGTTGGATAAGAAGTTTATTGCGCACACACTGGAATCAAATGTTCCATACTCCAAACATATGCTCGACATCCCTCTAGTGCAGATATGGGCTCTGTTGTATCTTTGCAGCTCAGCTGTTGTGGGTTTTATGTATGGAATGAATAAAAACGTACTCTGACCATATCTGACCAAGTAGTATGTTGTCCTCTCTGAAACTGAGCACACAATGAAGAGTTGAGAAAAATTATTGAATCGTGAATTGCACCTTTCCAATGGGCAACAGTGTTTGAAAACTCTAAATCAGGAGTGCATGCACCCTGAACATTGATGGAAAACCAGTTCTAACGGTTCCTGTACTCCTCAGCATCAGGAGCTGATGGACACTTGATGGGAACATGATATCCATCTATACATTCAATCACCCCTGGGAAGTGCCCATAGTCATAGAATTGCGTTTTATAGTTGGCTTGGCTGGCAGCATCAGGAAACTTGATGTAAAGACTCCTCCGTTCACAGATGGCCCTGCAGACTTTGTGAACTATTCTACATACAGTTGCTTCACTGGCACCACACAAATCACCAGTTTCACGATGAAAGATTCCAGATGCCAAAAACCTCAATGTGATCAGAACTTGGAGAGAATTGGGTAAAGGCCCTTCCTCTTTGAGACAGAGAGGAAACTCTAGGCTCACGCAAGGCTGTTGTTTCAAATGCATTTTCTTTGTACATGCGAAAGCGGTGTCGAAAAGTTATTTAATTAAAGTAATTCAATGGATTACTATTTTAAGTAAAGTCTGTGCAAGTCGCTTTGAGTAAAGATGGCTGAAACAGGCATTTTAGTCTGGGACTAGGCTTTAGCCTTGTCTGTGAAACTGTCCCAATATTCCTTGATTGAGATTTATCACATAATACCATTCACCCAAATGGGATAGAAATTGAGGTTGGTAGTTTTATAAAGGGCTGGTTTTACTCCATATTTTTAACATAAGGGATGGCATCCCCTTGTATCCACTCTAAAATCTGCCCTTGGAAGTGTGCATGGGTGAACACTGTGCTCAAGTCATTTTGCTGTTAAATAATTACACTTTTTATTTTCCACAGACTATAATTTTGGACTGTAAATATCGATGTAAGAGGTAGTCCTGCTATTTTTACTCTTACTTATTTGGTCTTACTCTTATTTTTGCCTTGTCTGGTTTTATTTCTTTGTAAAGCACTTTGCAAAATTGTTTTAGACAACTGCTATATAAGTTATTATTATTGTTGTTGTTGTTGTTGTAGCCCTACAGGATACGGACTAGAGAAGTTTTATGCTCTGTTAGTCGGCTGGTGCTGCTGTGCACTATGCCTCGGTTTAGACCAATTTCAAAGGTTCAGCGGAGGTCAGTAGCATGTCTGATTCATAAGACTACACTGTTGAGACCAGTTGGGACCAGCTCTGACCCTCAGTTTGGTTTCTTTTCAGAAAGTACAAGGTATCAAAACGGTGACGCAATCTACATGTTCACCAAATTTCCCTTTTGTTCGACTTCAAGACAACAACTGTGACTCCCTTCCACTGGTCTCTCACTGACCACTGACATGGTCTTCACGGTGTTTGGCTGGAATGAAAATCTGCATGCCAGCAGGTCTTCATGGTACACGATTGGACCGCTGCACTAGACCTGAATCACTTGAAGCCTTTATGTGAATTACTATAACTATTTGGTTGTCCTTATTTAAAATGAATCAAAAGCCAGAATATTGACAGTTGTATTGCTATCTTAAATTGCGTGTGCGTGTACAGTGTCGGAAGTGTGAAAGCCACTTTGAAATGAAAGCCACTTTATTTGACATTGTATTCTTACAACGAATTGTATTCTTTTTGGAATTTCCCCCCTTTTTCTCCCCAATTGTATCCGGCCAATAACCTCAACTCTCCGAGCCGTCCCGGTTGCTGCTGCACCCCCTCTGCCGATCCTGGAAGGGCTGCAGACTACCACATGCCTCCTCCGATACATGTGGAGTCGCCAGCCGCTTCTTTTCACCTGACAGTGAGGAGTTTCGCCAGGGGGCGTGGCAGGATCACGCTATTCCCCTCCCCTCCCATCCGACCAGAGGAGGAGCTAGTGCAGCGACCAGGACACATACCCACATTTGGCTTCCCACCCACAGACACGGCCAATGTGTCTGTAGGGCCACCCGACCAAGCCAAGCCATGCCAAGTAACACGGGGATTCGAACCGGCGGCCCCCGTGTTGGTAGGCAACGGAATAGACTGCTACACTACCCGGACGCCCCCAATGAATTGTTTCCTTAAATGAATTTGTGGTGGTGTGGGTGTGAGTACTACTGGTGCTCAAAACATTTAGATTCACAGCTTTTTGCTAAGGTGCAAAAAAAACCCAAAAGCAAAAACAATCGGTTGAAAACCTCAGATCCTTCTCTAAATCAACATTTTGTCATTCCTTGTATGTGTAACATCACCCTAGAGTACCTGCATTCATGACAAGGTAGGAGCTGCAAAAAATGCCTGTTTGAGAACAATAAGGATGTTTTGAGTAGTTTAGTTAAACTATAAATAATGCATTTGCATTTCAGTTGATACAGTGGGGGGCAAAAAACCTTATAGGGGTCGCATTCACCTGACCCACCCTATAAATCAATCTATGCTATTAGCCCGAGTAGCTACTGCGGTACTAATCTGGGGGGAGGGTTACTTGAATGAACAGCTTCTCCTTCAAGCCCGCCACCATCAGTCACCTCTCTCATGCTGTCATGTGATCATCCCTGTATTGTATACAGTGGATTTAACACCCTCATAACCTATTTTTTAAATGTGGCTTCAGTGACTTCTGCTACCTGCAGCATATGAATAGGCTGGTGTACCGCCTGGCTACCACTGGGTGGCAACCCCATTGTAGTGACGGTAATCCTCTACCCATGTTTAGGATACTGGTTGTTTTTATTGATGGATGTCTGTCAGAGTACAACAGCTGTGGACCATTTCAAATTTAAACCGATTTTTTTTCTTCTTCTACAGAATTGCAACAATTCCCAGGAAAACAAAAACTCTTCTCTTGGGTCAATTGTCAGATTTCACTTGGGGTAAAGGTATATTTGGTGCCATTCTGTAACACACACACACGCTACTGCGCCATGACTATGACATTATAGATAAGATCTTTGCCGTTGGAGTGTATATTAGGTACGTGAGCGCTCTTGCGAGTGGTGCTTGTTGAGAAATGGTTTCAACAGAAAAGCAGTTGCAATACGTTAATCCCCAGACACACTAGGCCACTTTAACGTACGAGTTTTAAGATGAGTCATTTTGTACTTTTGGATTCAGCATTTTAGGACATGCACTTGTGTGCGTGTGTGTGTGTGTCATATGCCTGTCTCTCTCTCTGCCAGTGTGTCTGGGCTAAGAGGGTTGTGTGGTTGTAGTTGCACCAATAACTCAGGGACCCCATGTCACTCTTGTTACCCAACAGGTTTTAGTCACTCTGAGCAATCAGAGCAATACAAAAACTGGCTCAGCAGAGCAGCTGAAGAGGAGGAAGGTGAAGGCCTCCGGGTCACCAGCCTCGTGTCAACCCCGCTTCATCCGAGTGTCCTATTATGATCGATTTCTACCGCTCGCTGCTGAATGATAATGCTTAAAAGCACAAATAAATGATATTTGGGAAAAGAAATGAAGTCACCTCTGACACTGAATGGATATTATGGTCCTTTCTGGCATGATTTAAAGGAGGGAGCACAGAGATGACAAAACCACTCGGTCTGGGCTCAGTCTGCACATTTTTGAAATAGTTTCCCTGTTGAGTCGATCACCACATCTATATTTGAGTGTATTTGTCCGCCCCTCTCCCAACACACAGCCTCTTCACTCCGCTCTCACACACACGGTATCAACGTCCCACGCCGTAACTTTACAAGGATCACAGTGGGAAATTAACTGCAGCTAGATGCTGGCAAGATGCTGCAGGGAAAAAAAAAGAAATGGGGGCGGTGTCTGCACAAAAAACTTTGGTAGGTAGCAAAGCAGTACTTCCAAAGGTTGTCCCCCCCCCCCCTGTTCTGAAAATCCACTCATCACATCAAATATTGAAACTTACTCACCAGCTCCTCTGACATCTGGACAGGAAACTTTTATTCTTCAGCCTGGAAACAACTCACCATAACTCTCCTGTTTAAAAACTTACTTTTCCCAGAGACGTTAAATATACACATTACCTTGCATCAAATTCACTTTTTTTGTGTGCCTTTTGGAATAGTGTGCACGGTGTGACGTTTGTGTCACAGTGATCCCTTGTGTTAGCTTGTGTGAGTGGAAAAGGGTTCAAAACAGCCAGCAGAGTATCTTCATAACCAAAGGCCAAACGGCTGTCGGGGGAGACATCCAGTCAAGCAAGTCGCGGGAACAGGACATACTCTTTCACACGTTTTGGGGTGGGTTTTTTTGTTTTTATTTGATAATACTGAATATTTTGTCCATCGCCTGGACTTACACGAAGCATTAAACACATGCATAGTCCTCTAGTCACACAAAAGTACCCATCTGTCAATCTCTACAACTACCCCGTCGGATTTATTTCTCTCGCTCTCACGTCACTCCAGCGCAAGAGGACCTTCTTGACTCGACACTAAAGCTAGACGTCAGACAAAGACAGCGAAAACACCAAAATCATGACAGTTATAACACTGAAGGGGGGGGGGATACAAAGAAATAGAAAAATGGCGAGTTTACTTTTAAATTATGCCTGTAAATAGTTCATATCTTATTTTGTTAATGTAATGTCCGAGGTGTGTATAAAACAGCACTGTAAACTCCCATTGGGTAACTGGCTTTCTAGGCAGCTATAAAGCTTTCATTAATAATGGGAAGAGACGAGAGTCGAAGCAGTGCGCTAACGTTAAGCATGTGAAGACCTTATTACTCATGAAACGAACGGGCCACAAGAATATATCAGCGAATCAAGAAATTGCCATTTGCATTTACAATCAGAGTTTTACAGATAATACGAAGACACCGTCTAACATCCCACAAGCTCTTTTTTGTTTCTCCCTTTCACACATATGTTCTGCAAAAAGATCCCTCATACCAGTCCCGCTCACACTCTACTAGCTTTTTTTTTCTTTCTTCCAACAAGTATAACTTTATCTCCTTGGACAAAGGTACCGAGAATAAGCTGCAAAAAATTTATTTATGGGTAATTACGCATCACCAAAAGCACTCAAAATAGGCAAACTCTGCACCTGAGGTGGATCTGTCCATCTGGGGAATGATAATTAGCATCACATCCACATGTTCAGGCTCTGTCTTTTTACTGAAACTCATCCTCAAAAAGTGCAAATCTAGTTCTAATGCTGTAAATAATAATTATCAAATAACAACAAAAGTATATGCATAGGTACTGTACAGCTACATATCTAGTGGAGGATAGACAGGAATAAAACAATTACTTCGGGCGGGGGGATGTGAGAAGTGGAGGGGGATGGAGGGATGAGGGTGAGGAAAAGGACCTTTCAGATCGGGCCGTGGGGCGTTCTAGACCTCGTGAGCAGGTGTTGAATTTTTCAAGAGCTCCACTTCACTTTCACACAGCATAGACTGGTCCAGTGAGACCTTACGATGGTTCAAAGGCTACGGCTCGAATCTAGCTTTGTAGAATGCAAGTAAGGACTTTCAGCAGATGGAACTGCGATACTCCCCCACCCCACCCCCACCACTACTACCACCACCACCAGGCAGGATAAGCCATGCGAGTTGAATCAAAATGCATTGTTTCATTGTGTTTTCTTTAAAGACACAATCACGTGACTGTCGTTCAGCTAACATCGGTATCCTACTTTGCCATTAGCCTAATTGGTCCCTGCATTAAAAAAAAAAAAAGGATGAGAGAAGCAGTAATCTGAAAAATTGACTCGTTCAGAAAGAGGGAGACAATATTAACAAAAGGCAACTTGGAATTTGGCTTTGGAATAAAATGGAGAATGAGGTAATAAAAGTAGAAATGCAATGGGTAACGAACGCTCATCCACGGCCCATAGATTGATTGGTGTCATCTGAGAGCGGAGCTAAGAGCTTTGTGGGGCAGGAAGTGCTCTCTCTCTCTCGAATTCAAATCCTCCTGACGCCAGCCTCAGGAGGAAGTTACATCATCATCATCATCACTTGACCAGTCTATGTCTTATGATGCGGATTTATTTATCTTTTTATAACACAGAGATGTTGTGTCTGAGAACAGCCTCTAGCACCACGCTCTAAAGTCAAGGTGGGGAAAACCAGAAAGTGCTGAGCAACATGATTTGGGTTGTTTGAACCCCATTGAGAGGCAATAAGGGTTGAAAGGAACCCATACTGCCTTCTCTGGCTGAAATATTTGCAGGCAATAACTACATAAAGACGGAAGCTGGAGGATGTTCTCAGACCGGCAACTTACTTTAGTCACATTGGCTTTGCCTCATATCAACAAAGAAAAAAAAAATCACTTTGCCTGTTCACAAATATCGCTTTAACCTCAACTTTAATGAAATTATATATCTTTTTCGTCAGGCTGTGCAGTGGGCAGTCAGGCAAGTCACATGCCAAGTGACTAGGGGTCCTCTGCATCCAAGAACTCCTTCTTAGGCGGGGCGACACCACGATACCAGGAACAGGAGCCATCTGCCCTCTTGACACAGGCGTAATGGTTAGCCTGGCGACCGTACACCTGCTTCTCAATCATCAGGTCTGTCCACAGGCACTCCTCAGGAGCAGAGATCTCACACGGCAGGGAGGGACAGCGCACAATCTACACAAACACAACACAATTTCTGTATACGATGCAGTCACATGCAATATGCCTTATCCAACGGCTCACCCTTACTCCCTCTATCTAACCTCCACTTAACTCCCACTACTGGTAGGAGTGATAGTAATTGTGTTGTCCTATCAGGGATGGGAGGGATAGTCGATCCAGTGCAAAAACAACTCTACTACGCCGCGGCCATTTTAATATTGTAACGTTTCCCTAGAATTGCGAAGTCAAAGCACAATGAACAGATGCTGTGAAGAGGTTTGACAGGGTGATTGCCACATCACTGACTGCGGAAATTTGAATTATTTGAATGTTTACTCAAGAGAAGGTTACACATGTTTGAAGCTTTTGCAAAACATTGGGCTTAAAATAAATTCATTATGTGGCTCACTGCATTACTCACAGTTGACTGTAGAGGGATGCAGCCTAAAAAAAATGGTACTATCGAACTGCAATATTTATAATACTGTTTTACGCAAAAAACAAAAAAAAATCACAATATATCAAATTGGCACTAAAATATCATCATAATATTGAATCGTGAGATACCTGCCAATTCCCTGCCTTAAATTGCATCATTGTCATGACAATATATTTTACATGTGGGTTTATTATCACTTTCCCGGCAGGACAACTGAATTTCCATCACCAGAGTAATGTCTTTCTCCGACCTCTTCTCTTTCAGTGTCTAGTACTTGTACGTGATGTCTGAGTATTTTGTGCATATGCCAGGAAGAGAATGGTTGCTGGTTTTTGATACAGATCCAATGTTAACACCCCCCCCACCACCACCTTACCTTGCATTCACAGCCCATCTGGTAGCGCTGGCTCAGGCTCTTCTTCTGGGTGGGGCTCATGGAGTCCCAGAGCATGATGTAATCACACAGGGTCACATGCATGTGCCCACCAGCCTCTGCCTTGCCTGTGAGGAAACCAGACAGACTGAGATAAGGGCCTAGCAATGATAGACATGACAAAAAAAAGGACCCAGAAGTCAAACCAAAAGAGATAATTCCTCTGGGAAGGCGTCACGTGTCCATATTGGAATAGATGGTAAATGGACTGCATTTTATATAGCACTTTTCTAGTCTAGTGACCACTCAATGCACTTTACAGTGTATGCTTCACATTCACCCATTCACACACACATTCATACACTGATGGTGGAGGCTGCCATGCAAGGCGCCAACCTGCTCATCAGGAGCAGTTAGGGGTTCAGTGTCTTGCTCAAGGACACTTCGACACACTCTCTGGAGGAGCCAGGGATCGAACCAGCCACCTTCCGATTACCAGACGACCCGCTCTACCTCCTGAGCCCTGCCCACCCTTATATTAGATACACCAATCCTCAACAACTGAGTACTGGATATCTACATGTAAACTACCTCATTCAAAAGAAACGGTCATCCATACTAAAAACAGCAAACCGATAAAAATCGCTGGCATGTGCCGCGACCGGCAAAATCTACTCCTTGTTACAGCTAGGGCACAGATTTAAAAAAAACAAAGGCACCAGTCAAAACAAAGACATGTTCCAGGTTCAGTTTATGCATCTGCCAAGGCTGTGTCCTTATCACTTATCCATTATCTGTCTGTGGAGCAAACCCCGACATGTTGGAGCCTTATCCCCCACCACTGACTCATCCCTCACCTTAACCCTTCATACTGTTCACCTCTCTCACACTTTAACTACAAGGAGGGATACGGGAGAAAAGGAGGGAATCGCCTTAAAATTTGCCCTGGAAGGCAAAAAAAAAAGGTAGACCCTTTCCAACTGTTCCCAAGTCCAACGTCTTCGACACATATTGAATCCTAGAGAGAGGAAATGCTGGCTTCAGCAGTTCCTACCCTTACAACTCTCTGTAATTAGGGGCGAGTGTTTGCGGGACCATCTCTGTCTGCGATGGGGAAAACAGAGCACGCATGAGATCATGATCCTCTGTGTCTCCTCTCCTTTGCTTTACTATGTCTCTATATGCTTTGGGCTGTCTGCACTGCACTCCAGTCCAAAAGCATGCTGGATTTAGTCCAAAGCAGTGAGGGTTTACGCTCCTAAATTGACCGTAAAGGCCAATACGTCTTACAACAATCCGGAGGAGGAAAATTAGCCAGGTTAGCCTGATAAGCGCAAAACTAAAAAGACGGTAATGATTAGGGTTAACTCAGTAAAACAACTTGAATATTAGGTCATGGGATGTCAGTTAGTCGCATACCAAATATTAGATTGTGTCTGTTATTATCAAAGCTAAAACACAACTCCTTCATATTTGCCAACATTATCTGGCGAATGGTCTCATTCCGCTTCTCAGATCAGGCCTTCCTTTTTAGTAAGTATTGTGTTATCAAACAGACTCAGACTGTTTATACATGATGCTGCATTTTAGTCATCTCCGAGAGGAAACGAGATGTAGGTTTGTCTCCACCCCGGAGTGTCGGCTCAAACTATACCAAAGACAGACAAAGTCGCTGCTAGTCTCCAGAGGGCTTAGTCAGCAGCATATCATTAGTCATAATAACATAAACAGTTAATCCTCCAACACACAAAATGGCCTGCCACTGTGCCCATCTGTCTATTGGCCTTCCTGCCCGTCTGCCCACTTTGTCTGCATCCTCACCTGACAGACTTTATCTGTGTGCCTGCCTGATAAATGCCCCGATACACGCCTGTTTATTCATTCCTGTGTTTCTCTGCCGGCCCATTATCCTTACCCTGTCTGTCTGTGTCCTAATCCCTTAATGGTCATATATGGTTAATTGCATAGGGGCTGGGCAATAATTCAATAATATCGTCTATTGTCTCTGAAATGGTATTGTATCAAGGTGAAATCCGGATATTGTCATAATGTGATACACAATTCTCTGTCTGAATTGATGATAATGAGAATCATTTACCTGAAAATCTCACAAAATGAGGTCTGGAATATTTGAGGGAACATTACTTGTGGAAAGTAGTTTTGGTTTGATATAAGACTTTATATCATTACCAAAGAGTTCCATGTGATGAACCTCAGTTGGATTGGCATATATATATATATATATATATATACACACACACATATATACATACATACATACATACATACATACATACACACACACATATATACATACATACATACATACATACATACATACATACATACATACATACACACACACACACATATACATACACACATATACATACATACACACACATATATATATATATACATACACATACATACACACACACTGCTGGGATAGGCTCCAGCATCCCCGCAACCCTGAGAGCAGGATAAGCGGTTTGGATAATGGATGGATGGATAGAAAATATATATACATATGTGTGTGTGTGTGTGTGTGTGTGTGTGTGTGTGTGTGTGTGTGTGTATATACACACACACACACACACACACACACACACACACACATATATACACATACATACATACACATACATATACATATATATAGGGCTGTTGGCATTTTGTCACCCTAGATCAAATCACTTTTTTATAGGCGTGCCGTCAGTCATCTGACACCATAAACATAAAGTTGTATGAATGAAACCACCTTTATTGAGTTACGCGCTGTGTTGAAACCCAAAACAAGTGAGCGGACAGAGCAGAAGGCAACAGGAAGTTGGCTTTATAACACTGCAGGAAATGGGGAAATGGGGAAGAACCGATATTTACCCTACAAAGATGAAGTGGAAATATGTCGACCATGTTTGTGAAAAATGTCTGTTATTCAATGTTAGCTAATCATGTGAACTTCGCGGATGGGGACCTGACAAAGAGAGCAGCGGTATACTTTATTACAGACAAGATGACAACAACAATAACAATAATAATAAGTTTAGAAAACACTGACCTGAGATTAAGTACTCCTTCCTGCCGCTGGTGTCCAGAGTAACGCCACAGACGGCAGACACAGGGGCGGTGAAGATCGCCTCAATGTCCTGCTTGGGCCCCTTGAACATCTGGAAGACAACCACACTGAGGGGTCAAAAGGTCAGCCATCAACCATCGCTCTAGCGTAAGGAGTCACCTTCTGTTTATTTTGTGTTCCCAAGGAAAGAGAGTGGAGAATTCGTGTGTGTCCTTCAGTGTGTTTCTAACCTTGATCTGTTTGACCTCATACTGGATCCTCTTGATCGGGTTCCCATAGATATCATTCCCTGAATCCACCTCTCGCTCTCCCACCACCTTTGCTCGAATCACTAGAGAAAATAAAATGGAATTTGTCAGCGATCTTGACCATAGCACACACACACACGCACGCACGCACGCACACACACACACACACATGCATGCACACGCACACACAGAGGAAGCGATGAGGATTCAAGCACTATTTGAATGAGGAAAATCTGAAGAAAATGTTAATTCAAAAATAGCACAGTAAATGAGGGCAGAGTATTTGTTGCACCAAGTGTCTTTTTGAAAACACACGCAATCTAAAAAAGGGCAGGAAAGCGGACACACACACACACACACACACACACACACACACACACACACACACACATCAATAACCTGGAGAGTGGAGCTTCTGTTTTTAATTCCTCTATCCGCCACATCCCCAGCTAACAAACTGCAGATGGACCACAGTCAAAACAGCTTCCACCTTTTTTTTTTCTTCTTTTTTTTTTTTTAAGTCTGGAGTATACACACCACATCTAGGCTCTCTCTACAAATATATGAGCCAGAACAGACAAAACCAGCTCAGCTTCAGCTTCCAGCCCCGTCAATGGAAAGTTCACTACGCCAATATGTGGACCAGACATATTAACAGATTTGGCCTGCAACGTGATGCGTTGTGCCACCGCTGACAGAAACAAAAGTCAGGAAACTTCAAGGAGAGAGAAACGTGTTAAGGATGTGGCGAAGACAGTCATACCCTCAAAGCAGATAAGAGTAGAAGAAAAAAAAAAGAGGGGGGGGGAGTGGGACAAGTTTTTTTTTCTCTGCAGAACGTGAATTTGTGTTTCTCCGTTTGTTTTAATGGCCTTTCTGACTACATCAAGCTTCAGCTATGCTAAGAGCATTTATTCAGAATGGAAAATATGAGTAATACAAATAAAAAAAAAGAAGAAAAACTTTAAATATCCAGGGAAAGAGGACACGTACTCGTGCACACATACAGACACACACATACACGAATGGGACCGCTATTTCTCTTCACCCATGGGTTCACTTTATGGCTTGGAGCAGACACAAATATGGGGGTTCACGGCTCCTGGAGTTAACAATGTCTCACGTCCTCCTCCTCCTTCTCTCGCCACCTCCCCCCCTCCTCCTCCTCCTCACTTTCCTAAGCACTTTTCTAAGCCACTCTGCTCATGTAAACCACATCAAAGCGGTTACCACGAGGAAGACAAACACCGGCCCGTGTTTGATATGTGCAGCCCGGGGGTTCCCTCAGAAAGCCGTGTATCGATAGTTCTGTGGAAACCGACCGAAACCTCCTTCCGCGGAGGCAAACCTCTGCGTTTTGGTACTCCTCAGATGCTTACGCAAACATCCACGCGCAGCCAGAGAACACACATAAACAGTATACCTGGCTGGCTCTGTCCCCTGCATTCCTTTCAGTTTTTCCGCTCTCATTTCCTGACCTCATTCTTAGCCACAGAC
Organism: Lampris incognitus; assembly: GCF_029633865.1. Classification (NCBI taxonomy): domain Eukaryota; kingdom Metazoa; phylum Chordata; class Actinopteri; order Lampriformes; family Lampridae; genus Lampris; species Lampris incognitus. The sequence continues at coordinate 21,777,441 of NC_079227.1, forward strand.
TAATGAGCAAAGAATCAGCAACAGGACACGAAACTCTAGTAAGTTACCCTGTTATTCAGAATAGACTGCTAGGATGGGGGGGGATTATTCTTCTCTACCTAGGTTTGCAGGGATTTTTGCCTCTTGCCCCCCCCCCCGCATACCAAGGGCAGATGATCCTTTCCCATGTAAACAGTCTTATGCAGAGAACAGATTACACAACCTGATGTTGAATCCAATAATTTGCACCACCACTACTACTACCACCAAGTCTACTATCACGTGAGTTATACTGCGGATTGATGCCACTGTTTTGTGATGACCACTAGTCTATCAGGAGACACGAGTACCCCTCCATCTCACAAACCACTGGCTGACCCACATTCAAAATGTTCCCCTACCCTCCCAACCAGTGCACTGCTTAATGACTTATACATGCGCATCAGTTGCACTACGCAATGTTTTCCATGCAAACCCCATATGAACACACACACACACACACACACACCACATCCTAAGTACCCCCCCCCCCATTCAATCCACCGAATGACTATCCATTTCTATTTTTCGTACTTCAGTGACCACCGGATCCTCCCTTACTCTCATGTGGTTTACTCAGCCACTCACAGCCTGGTGAAACGTGGGCCCTTTGCAAACCTGTCAACTTTGTGGGGGGGGGGGGGGTGCACCCCAAAAACAAAAACCCACCATTCCCGTTTTGATGATCTCTAACAATTCTTACGTCTCATATAACCGGGGAGCAACGTTTGAGTTCTGCCATGCACTGATAAGGGCTTGTGTAAATGAGAGAGCCGTCACTTTCTTGGCAAGGTTTTCAGGAAGGTAATTGTGGCGTTGCCCCCTTGACAGTGAACCAGAGACTGACTTGATTATACAGTTACATTGCTCAAGTCAATTTGGATTTTATCAATTAATAGTATCCAACATGGAGAAAACCTCATTTAGAGGCGAAAGCAAAAATATCTGTCAAAACAGCATCCAGTTCATTTTTAGCAGAGCAGCACCACACTTTTAGAGGGTTTCTGTTGAAAACCAGTACTGAACCAGAGTCAAATACATACGTCAATAACACGTATACAGTGTTCTAACAATGCTTTTGGATTGGAATAACTCAGAAATTATTCTTCATTGTGAAAGGATGGCATGGTCTACCAAGTAAATGCTCATTTCATAAATGCACACCTCTCACAACATAAATCTAAAATGTTTTGATCCATTTAGAAAAGAAGAAAGCCACTTTATTTTTGTCATTGTACAATTGTTTGTTATAATGAAATCTGTTCTCTGCATTTAACCCATCCAATTGTATAGGAGCAGTGGGCAGCTGCAGTGCCCAGGGACCAACTCCAGTTCTTCTTTCCATTGCCTCGCTCAGGGGTACAGACAGGAGTATTAACCCTAACATGCATGTCTTTTTGATGGTGGGAGGAACCCAGAGCACCTGGAGGAAACCCACACAGACACAGGGAGAACATGCAAACTCCACACAGAAAGGACCTGGGACAGCCTGGGGTTCGAACCCAGGACCTTCTAGCTGTGAGGCAACAGGGCTCACCACTGGGCCACCGTGCTGCCATGGCAGTTAACGCCTGTTGCGTGTCCAGTGGTGTTTGTAGCAGACAGGAGGGTGACTGTGATGTTCCACTACCCAGCCTCAGGACAGTCTGGCTGGGCTGGGCAGAAAGGGAAGTTCCCTTTGTGGGAAGTTGACTGTACGAAAATGGGAAATTTGTGTGTATGTGTGCGTTTGTATGTATGACACTGCTTAATTTTTCTGGCTTGTGGTCCATCCTACAGCATCATTTAGTTCAGAAAACAAAGGGTGAATACACACTAGTCAAATCATAGCATTCAAAGGGATAGGTGTATGTGTGTAAAAATGTTGGTGTGAGCGTGCATGGAAACATGAATGTACAACAAAGTATTTCTCCGTTTATGAGCATAAACAACAATTGTCAACCCACACACACGCACAATGCCTCACAGAAGGAAAATAACCATTGCATTGTATAATTGACACTCTCAACTGCCTAAACTCATTTTGACCCCTGCTTGCTCTCTCTGTTGTTCTCTCTTCATCTCCGCCTCTGCAGTGTCTTATCCTTTGAATTTCTCCAGTGGGTGGTGTTTAAATCAACTAAACTGAAGTTTACACCTCAGGCCAGGGCTGAAGCCATGGCAGGGCTCTGACATGGGCATAGAAGGAGATGTTTGGTTGCCATCTAAGCGGTCTACACTGCTTTAAAGAAGCATCCTTCACCTCTGCAAGTGCTGACTAAAGTATTTCAAACACACCCTTTAAAACAGCAATAGGTAACCGCAGAAAAACACACCTATCCTCTGACACATTTTGCCCCCGAGACTTGCCAGAGCAGTGATGCAGTCCCACCTGGAAATAGGAATAATTTTGGATCAAAAAAGTTACCAAGATATCTGCTGTTCTGTGATTTTGCATCTGCAGATGCAAGCACATAAAAGCATATAAAACAGTTGGAGACGTGGTGAGGGAGTAAGACCAGGAGAGGAGACGCTCTGGAGCCAAAGGAGAGTGGGCTAGAGAGGTTTTTGAACCATTTCCAGTGATACCGTGCATATTTTTAGAGAGGGCCATGACTTTTATTGCTTCTTTCCTTAGAGCACACCCTGGACAGATGTCATATGCAGCCAGATGGACCATAGGGTGTGTGCTCATGTGTGAGCCTTGTTGAACCATGCAGTAGACTACACAGAGCAGTGTGTGTGTGTGCGTGCGTGTGTGCACGTGTTAATCTGGCCCAGTGTTGTACCAGGAGAGATGTTGGGAAAACCCCAGCAACATTCCTGTAATTCCTCCCTGCACCACCCCAGAAAGAGGGAAAGGAGGAGGGATGGAAACAGAGGAAGGCTGCTGGTGTGACATATTCTGTGGTTGAGATTCAAATCCCAAATTTCTCTCCACGCACACAATCCACTTCCTCCATTTTGGTCTGTGTTGCCTCTCTCCCACTCATCCCTTCTTGTCATTCCCTCTTCTGTGTCCCCTCGTAGCTGTGCGTTCCCAGTCCTCCTCTGTGCCACGTTGTGTGCTGCAGGCCAGGCATGACTCGTCCCAGGGTAAACTCACTTACTTTCTGCCCTTCAGCTGAGACATTTTGTACTACTCGCACTGTGATGGCCCTTATTCCCCTCCCCAAATCTCTGACACACAGATCTAATTACACGTCTCTCCTTTGTATCAGCGCCAAGACCTCTCCTATTTGCGCTCCCTTCTCAAATGAGGTGACGAAGAAGAAGCGTGGGGATGAGAGCTGCGTATGCCCCCCCCAGACAGATTTCACCATTCAATAGTTTTCGCCCCCCAGGTGCTTCCAAACCTGGTGTGTGAAAGCCTGCACCTACGTACACGCGATGGCAAAACACCCAAGCGCAACAGTGCCCACGAGTGAAGTGCCCTAGCCCTGAGGAACAATCAGCCTTCATGTCCCCTACCAGTCGATGGCTTGATGGCTCATTTAAAAACAAACGAACATATCAGCGTTAAGATACTGGCGGACTGCAACTATCGCTCATACGTGCAGGGGCCTATTGCTGCATAGGCAAGGTAAACAACAGCAGCGGCAGCAGCCTTAGTGCTGCGTGGTGGTAGGCTGCAGTTACTCACCTACATCTGCGTTGCAGAACGCCTGTTGCGGATGTACAGGAGCACAGCTGCATGCCTCTGTCAGCTCCTCCGCCCGCCACAGCACCAACACCGCCAGTGTACAAAGGATGCCGTTAACGGAAAACGGCATTTTCCCCCCCTTCAATGCGGCCTCTCTCTCTCTCTCTCTCGCTCTTTCTTACTGTCTTGCCTTGTTAACGAGCGAAGCCTTGTGAGCTAAAATCCAACAGGAGCCTTCTTTTCTTTTCGGCGTACCGAGAGACCTGGCGGTGTCAACAGTAATGGATGGTCCCTGGTCACGAGATCTGCGAGGGGACCAGCTGCGGAATAAGGTTACGTTGCACAATAATAACGATTGTTATGATTAATTGTTGATGGAGGTAACCTATCGACGTGCGTGCATCTATCGATCCCCTGCAGCTGTTTTTCGGGAGTGTTTTTGTTTCTGAGATCAAGGCGTTTTTATATCCTAAAGCTAGTCGTCCGACTCCGCCCCCCGTCACTCGGCCGGCGGTGGGCGCAAATGCACCATTGGCTCGTTTCTGCGGGCCAGCAGGTCTGTCCGGTATCCAATAGTCTTGTGTGACCAGTTTTGTGGTCCAAAATTTTTTTTTTAAACCTAATCGTCTATATCATTATTACTCACCCCATGTGCCACTGAGAGCCACCCGTATTGTGCTCGTTATCTTTCCAACCATAACACAAAGATTCAACTGGTGCCGTGTTGGATTGGAAAGATGACTTGCATGGACACGGTTCTCTGTTGGCACGATTGGATATCACAGCTCTGTGTAATAAGTCATATGATTATGCATCCATTTTCCTGCGGATGTATGACCAAACAAGCACAATTTGACTTTTCCCCCATGCACGGGTTAAAAAAAGAGAAAATAATGATGAGTGAAATGAAAAAAAAATCTAGTTTTATTGCAGCTTTGAACACTGAATGCTATGGTACCAGTCTGAGTCTACACGGTCCACTCAGATACATGCAGCCTCCATACTGACTGAAGAGGGCAGTATTCGCCTACCTTCTATCAAACACCGTTGCCACAATGGGTGGATTTCCACAGTCCGATGTGACGGAAGATATTTGAATGACATTCAGAGAACTACAACGTATGCTCGACTTCACCCACTGTGTAACGTAAACCATTTCACAATAACACGTTTCTTTTCTTCACAGGAACTCGATATATGTTGGAACATAGCAAAAGAAAATAGTACCACCATTGCCCCTGCCGCTGTAAAGAAGGCACCTATTTTAAGGGAGGCAAAGGAAAACAGCACCATCTCGTATTTCAGATCACTGTCAATAAGCCACTCTCAAAAGGCACAGGGCTAGAGGCAAGACCCACTCAGGAGGACATAATACATCAAATTGAGTTAATCTGGACAAGAAAAACGTTCCTGAGATGAGGTCATTTGGTTTCTCTGCAGGAGTACACAGGACCCCTTGTATTTGCAAGATCTGAGTGAGGGGAAAACAGGAAAAAAAACTTGGTTGGTCAAAGTGAAAGGCAAACAGTTGAATCTACTAAAAACATACATGTCCAGCCTAATAGAAATCGTACATCCCTTGGTAAACCTAAAATCAACTGTGATATAAAGATGTTTGAAAAGAAACAGCACCATGATCTCTTTCAATGACCCACATTTAGAAAATAAAGACAACACGTGTATTTTCGCCTAGTCTCATTGCATATTGTGCTAATCGGCCCTCTCGGCCTCAGAGGCCTTTGTTGAAGTAGACATGTTGTACACCGTCTCCATAACGAGACACGATAGAGTCTCGCAGTTCTGGCTCCAGCTTAGAAACTGCCATCGAGCTATGGAACAAACAGCCAGAGGGAGAAGTGGGGAGAGAGAGCGGGAGAGCAGGGGAAGGGGGTATAGACATGCACAGAGAGAAGAGAGAAAGGGGAGAGAAAACGGTCAGAACTTTCTTTTCCACCGAGTGACAAAAGGATGACTTAGTAAACCAGATTTGGTTTTATATACCCATGCAACCATAACATACAATAGACCACAGTGACCTATGATAAAATCACCATGGAAGTTACAACATGATAATAAGCCTAGATCTATTTACCATTTCTGAGGGAACAGGGAGCAAGCAGCAGGCACCATGAAAACCAAACTGAAAGACAGAGATATCTTACTTTAGTTCAGTCATTGTCATCCAATGAAATTACCACCATCCTAAAACCTACCCAATTGTCCTACTTACAACACTCCCACCAGCATCACTTGGATTGGTCCATGAAGAAATGTGATCCTCTATGGAAAGAGAGGAAAAAAAACCCCATGCTGACAGTCACCTATTTAGGCTAATGACTGTATGACAAAAAGGTTGCAATATAGGTCAAGGTCTTACCCGCATGAACTTATATCTTTCCAGTCTCTGCATGATGATTGGGAGGATGACTGGTAAAAGAAAGAATAGGAAGGAGATAGATGTAGTTGTTTTTTGTCTTTGCAGTGCCACTGTAATAACTTCTTGTCAGCCGTAAAAACCGCAAATGTGGTCTCTCAAATACACAAAGGACACATTATACACTCATTTGATGTGCATGAATTTTTTTATATAATTTTTTTTGCATACTCATGCCTGGTGCTGCCATGGTAATACGAGAGATGACCACTTGAGAGATGCCCTTCGCTGCTGCTTTCTAAGAAAGGATATACAGTGGATTATCACATGAGAGAAAGAGTTGCGAGAAGAGGAGGAAAGTGTTTTATATACTCTACTTATATCAGACTACTTTGCAAAAAAGGGTTGCAAAATATTCAAAAGCACCACATCCTAGATTTGTACCTTGGAATGACCGAGTTTGTTGCCGTTCTCATCAGTTACAGCGATGCCATTTAGAACTTCCCTGGAAAACGAGGGAGAAGAAATCGGGTGATAAAGAGAGGATGGAATGAGAGGGTAAGTAGTCTGTTACCCCTGCTGTTTTTTCTGAATAGCATAAAGTGTCTTTATGCATGCTCAATAATCCAGGTAAGGAAATCATAGAAAACTGAATCAATTCACCTGGACACGTTTATTGAGAGAAATGTTTCATCACTCATCTAAGTGACCCCTTCAGTCTCAACTGACTGCAGGTATCCCCACCCTTATAAACAACCACATCAAGTTAACAAGGGAGGATGTGAAAAATGATAGGTTAGCCTTCTTAGTCTGTGAAATTGCAATTGGTGATGAGGGACATGTGATTGTTGATGTTTACCGTAAACTAGGAGTCAACAGGACGCTGTACCACCGAGCTGATAACATCCCCCCTGACACAGCGGCCGGGAAAGGGGAGAAATCCCACATTAAACAGGCCCTGATTAAGTGATGTTATCCTAACTGGGCATTAGGGTCAAAGCCAGGAAGACGCCCAAACAGTGCACCAGCCGACTGAACAAAGGAGAAGGACGACAGCTGTCCAAGCGTAAACCAGTAGTGATTCTGTATGTGGCGGGAGTGTCGGAAAAGCTGAGACGCATATTTTCCAAACACCGCGTCTCAGTTTCTTTCAAACCCCAAAACACGCTGCACCAGACATTGGTCCACCCCAAGGGTCGGGTCCCCCGCCCCAAACAGAGCAATATAGTGTACACTGTTAAGTGCCGAGAGGATTGTCGTGAATCGTACATCGGGAAAACCAAACAGACGCTGCCCAAGAGAATGGCACAACACAGGAGACCTAACGCATCAGGTCAGGACTCTGCGGTCTACACCCATCTACAGGCCAGTGGCCGCTCTTTCAAGGATGAGGATGTGCAAATCCTTGACGGGTAGTCAAAGAGGCGAACCCTGAACCGAAGGGGGCGGGGGCTAAGAGTACGTCTGTCACCATCTTACAATGCTGTGATTGCAACCACTACCAAATCCTCTGTGAATCGTGCACATTATCATTTTCCCTCTAATTAATGGTCATGGCAATTTGCATATGAAACCGATTGTTGTTTTCAGTTGTTATGCCACTGTATTGTTTATAAGGGTGGGGATACCTGCAGTCAGTATAGACTGGAGAGGTTGCTTGGATGAGTGATGAAACATTTCTCTCAATAAACGTTGCGTCCAGATGAACTGATTCAACTTTCTGTAAATGCATAAAGGAAATTTAGGTTGAACTTGTCTTCAACCAAAAACAATCAAAAAAGGGATTCAAGGGTGACTTGTAAAGTACTCCAGTGAAAACACACACACACACACACACACACACACACACACACACACACACACACACACACACACACACACACACACAGTGTTACTGCACCACGGAAACCTCATGACAGAAAAGACAAACAAGTCTCAAACAAATCAATGCCTCAGTCTAAAAAAAGTCTGTGACAAGCCTTGCCGGGTCAGAACTACATTCTGTCTGTAATATTTTGTGGGGTAATAGCGCCGTTTTGCAGCCGAGCTTTGAAAAATCTACCACGGAGCAAGCAACCATTTGCCCCACATCCAACTTTTCAAAATGGTCGCTGTGACGATGACATATTGGACATCAACAATTCGGCACGCCTCAGCAAAAGGTGAGTTCAGCACAAATTCCTTCCTTGACAGTTATTTTTCCATCCTATCTTACGGAGCGCGGTCCTGATTGTGGCACAGCGGGGACTCACTGTTGTCTCATCATAGGAATGTTAACACAGTTGGCTGCTGCCACCGCAGCAAATGGAACCCAGCGGGCCACCAAGGGAGGAGCTTTCTGTAAGGAGATGTACGGACAGCAAAGCAGGACAGTGTCAGATAGTGACGCAGGAATAAAAAGAAAAGAAAACACCTGCTAATTTGTTTTTCTTTTGTTCTCCCTCCAAACATCCTAATCATCCAGAAAGTCCTATTGTTTGAATCGGCTCTGTCGAACAGAAAATAGTATTACCGAGACTACTTGATTACTTCTTATCAAAGTTATTGTTTTTCTGTGACGTCTTTGCTTCATTTGACCGCATATGGTAAAAAGCAGAGAGAAAGGGGAACGGGGTTGAGAGTTAGACACTAAGTTGGAGTACCATGAACACATAATTCGAGTTCACTCTGCAGAGGACCAACCCTGTTTTCATTACTTGAGAAAAATATTATCACTATAATTATTATTATTACTTGTAACACTATGACTACTACTAACAACAACAACAACATAAAATTGTGATCCACAGTGATTGCCCAAAAGACAATTTTGATGATAAAATCTTTTAACTTTATGCTCATGTCCTGAGAAAACAAGGCAGCATGTACCCATCACTCAACGCCCACCATGCTGCTTGTTGATACACTTGGGGCATTTATTGGTTAGAGTATTGCCTCTGAGACTGATGAGAGTAAATACTGGCGAGAACTTTGTCTGCTCCTGACCAAGATGTCAGATCAGTCACCTAACTAGCCTCATACAAACCCAGCAAACTGCCAATGGCGTGCATTTGTATGTGCTTCTGCATACGCATGTTTTATCGACCGGTACCTGTTCTTTTTTCTTTTTTTTTTTTGATTTTATCTCCCTTTTTCTCCCCAATTGTATCCAGCCAATTACCCCACTCTTCCAAGCCGTCCCGGTCGCTGCTCCACCCCCTCTGCCGATCCAGGGAGAGCCGCAGACCACCACATGCCTCCTCCGATACACGTGGAGTTGCCAGCTGCTTCTTTTCACCTGACAGTGAGGAGTTTTGCCAGGGGGACGTTGCGCGTGGGAGGGTCACGTCATCCCCCCCCCCCCCCCCGAACAGGCGCCCTGACCGATGAGAGGAGGTGCTAGTGCAGCGACCAGGACACACACCCACATCCAGCTTCCCGCCCGCAGACACAGCCAATTGAGTCAGTAGGGATGCCCGACTAAGCCGGAGGTAACACAGGGATTTGATCCGGCGATTGATCGGTTGGTACCTTTGTGTATAAGTTAAGTCCCACTGCAGTTGCTAGAGCTGTGCTTGTTGCCGTTACGTAGGCTACTCCAATCTGCCTGGGAGAGAAAATGTTATTACCCTTTAGAATAACAATTTATTTAAGATACTGATTTCTTATAACAAATGATAAATATTGAGGCAAACAAAGAATCCCACTTGGTAGTGATGGGGGAAGCAGCATTGCGGTTGGTGTAGTTGACAAGAGCATTAAAGGACTGGTTCACCCACTGCCAGAAGACTACAGCAGGAACTGTCCTACAGCAAGAGACAGAGGGACAAATAGAAGGACAGACAGAGAGATATGCTTCTTCCATTGAGCTTTGGACTTCTGTGGCAGAAGTAATCCCTTTAAGATAACTATCTGTGCAGTACTACCTGTAGAACTGCAACATGCAGCCCGTGATGGCCATGCCTCCAGGGACCTGGAAGGACATGCGTCCAATGAGGTTCATACGGTCTCCTGTGTCAGGATGGAAGGCTGAGTCATACAGCTTCTTAGCATAGTGGAGCTGTTCCTCTGTAGTGCCTGGGGGAACAGAACCTGCCCTGAAGCAGAGAAACACACTGAAGACACTCGTCTCACACAAGGAAAACATTGGTGTTATTGTGTTATCCTCACCATCCTGCAAAAACAAAAAACAACACTCCTGCACAAACATACTTTTCAGCTTTGCTGCTGTAAGTGAAAGTGACAACTGACAAAAATGTGTCGTGACCCTGGGCCCGAGCAGGTGAAGATGTGCTGCAAAATGTTGAAATAGCATGGAGGTCAACTGGAAGCCATTTTCTCTCAGTTGTGACTTTTGCAAGACACAATTCTTCCGCAGGAAAGTAATGATATGTACCTCAAATACCCACATATATGTATTGAAAGAGATTACACATTGACATGGACTGAAGCCTGAGTGATTATGGAAGTGCCATTATTCTTACTGCATTTATTTTTGCATCACTTCGTCAGGGTGTTACCTGCAGCTCTCTACAAGTTCTTTAGCTTCATCCAGACGTGAGTCAGGCAACAGAGCTGTCCTAGAGTCAGTAATGTTGAAAAAGTGTTTCAATCTCCCCATAAATGTAGACTGATCCCATTGTGGGGTGTCAATATCAAATGAGCTTAAAACCATGGTAGTTCCTAAAGCTTTACAAGGCCAAAAGTGGTTTGAACTCGTGTTAAAAAGTTTAGAGTCTGTAGATGGTTCTTCTGATGGTCTGGCCACTCAGCAGCTGTGGTCAAAATCTAGAAAAAAAGCAAAAGCAATGTTAATGCTTTGCTAATAATATAAAGTACATGAATATATTGTAAAAAGATATATAGATGACCAAGGAAAAATTGTTCATTTAAACTAATAACTTCTAGTAGCTATGAAAGACCATACAACGAGTGGCTTAAGAATAACAATGGTAAACTTGGATGCTAAATTTTTTGCGCTGCATCTCATCCATCCATCCATCCATTATCCAAGCCGCTTATCCGAATTTGGGTCGCGGGATGCTGGAGCCTATCCCAGCAGTCATTGGGCTGCAGTCGGGAAGACACCCTGGACAGGCCGCCAGGCCATCGCAGGGCTGACACACACAAACACACACACACACACATTCACACCTAGAGACAATTTAGTATGGCCGATACACCTGACCTACATGTCTTTCTTTTGACTGTTGGAGGAAACCAGAGCACCCAGAGGAGACCCACGCAGACATGGGGAGAACATGCAAACTCCACACAGAGGATGACCTGGGATGACCCCCAAGGTTGGACTAACCCGGGGTTTGAACCCAGGACTTCAATTCTGTTTTTGTGTATATGATTCTAAATGAGGCACGGTGGCGCAGTGGTTAGTGCGGTTGCCTCACAGCACTGCCATCTCCCTTTATCTTAAATCTAATGGTCCTTCTAGTTTACCCTCTTTTCCAGCATAAACTATGTTTGAACTGATTAAATATTAACTGATTTTTAGCTCAGTGGGTCAGAGAGTCCTAACCTCCATAGCATTTCACCTCTGCTTTTCCAGACACACAACTACTCGAAACTAGCAAACACACACATGCGTGCATGCTCGTGTGCGCACACACACACACACACACGGGGGGGGGGCAGCATTCGTTTACAAATTATTTACCATCCTTTTATCAATTAGTAAATAGTTAAATAGATTCAAAGCTTGGGGTTTATGACCACGGTATTTTGCTTTCTGTTGCTCAACCCCACAAAGAACAGCTGGCTAGGACTGGAACCAGCTGACTAAAGCTCGATCTATCCACACATTGTTCAGGCTTTCGCCTTTCCTATTCCTATTTCTCATCAACAATTATTATTCAGGCATCGATCAGGTAACAGTAAATCTCCCAAGATCTGCAATGTGTTTCACACTGACAGCTGAAATAAAGGGATTTGATTAGTAGAAGTCTCAGCACAGGCCTGCCTAGAACTGAGCTGGATGCTGCTGAAGGTGTTTGTTCAATAGGCTAGGTCAAGGTCTGCTGCACACTGTGGGGGATTCTGGACACGATGGGCTCTATTCATCAATCGTTCATACGTACAAATTTGTTCTTACCTACCCATGGAATGTTTTTAGCTCTCGAGATTGTCTGACAGTCAGAGGCAAAGCCTGATGGTTAGTTGTAATTCCTTCCCCCTAACATTTAGTCTACCTCTTGCAACAAGCAATCGCCCAGGCTTGCAAAGACACCAGCGTTAGCCTATTGGTGTCTAAATTCTGGGGTTACCCAGGTTCTCCACTGGTCTCTGAGACAAACTTCAGGGCTAAAAAAAATTCCATGGGTGTGTAAGAACAAATTTGTACGTAGGAACAGCTGATGAATGAGGCCAAATGTGCTGCAGACCTTGATCTAGCCTATTGAACAAATACTTCAGCAGCACATTGTGGGGGATTCTGGACACAAGCCATCAGTACTGTGGAATACTTGCAGTACTGTGGCACACTTGCAATATTATATAAATGGCCCATTTATTAGCGACAGGATGTGTCAATAAATGAAATGACTGGATGACAACGGGATATAAGAGTGGAGGGAATATGAAGATAAGCATGTGGGAAAGGGAGGAAAGGCAAAACTATTAGAGGATAAGAGCGATATGTTGAAACACGTATGGCATTTTACCTCCATAGGTCTCAAGGCTCGATAAACTGGATCAGCCAGCTGCAGAGCCGCCAGCTGCAGCCACCAGTGCATGTTTATCATTTAAATTCATAAAGATAGTTAAAAACTGACGAAATAAACGGTCTTCCAATCTGCACAGTCACGTGTATTGCACGGTTGCATGTAACAACAACGTATGCGGAAAGCACTTCGTGCAGTTCTCGCATGGAAGACTGCAAACGTGGTCCACAAGCCGTTCTCTGTTAAATCAGGATGGGCTGAATCGATTGAGCCTAAACATCGATGTTCATGGTTTAACAGCTGGACGTGCAGTCGACTCAGTCCAAGCAGAGAGTGATGCAACTTATGAATGGCGTTACTCGTAGTGGCCGCAGTGTTCGAGAAGAGGCAACGAAGACATGAAGTAGCCAAGAGCTCGACAAATATGCTGCAACAAAAAAAGTACGTACATACCTTCTTTCTTTCGGAGATTTCTCGACTTTGACACGGAATGACCTGTCACATTTGATCCTCGCCTGTAGTAAAGAGAGGTGCACGTAGCACGCTGTCCGCCAATCAGAGTCTGGGGCAGTTCCTCTCGCGCAAATCTTCCAGCATGCTTTTTTCTTTTCTTCTTTTTTAAACAAATATATTGAGATAAAGATTTAAAAAACATTTGAACGGTAAAACAGACAATAACCCTAAATACGGATGAAACGAATTACTTTGAACGGAGCGGTAAGTTATTTCTTCGTGAATTATTTCTCGAATGTTTTTATTGCAATTTTGTTCAACGCAAAAAAATACTAAATGAAAATAATGCGGAATAATCGTAAATATAACCACATGGTAGAAACGATTTTATTGTTCAAGTAACCATACCTCGTAGCTTTTTGTTGCGTACCCCTCTTCCCTTCCAAAACAAGTTGTTCAAAGTAACACAGTATTACACGGGAGTTTCAATTTGAACAGATTAACCGCTGTACCAAAGAAAAAACGACTTCACGAGAAAACGACTACACACATAAGGGTACAATAAATAAATAACAAAATGCGGTTTTTAGTACCATACGACGTGTGGATGAATACGTCCTTACGTCATTTTTTTAGGACGTGCGGATGAATACGTCCTTACGTCATTCCCCCTAGTAACCCTCGTTAGCGTCTTGGGGAGATAAGGCAACAAGATGGTAAGTCTAATTTATTGCAATAATTAGTTGTTACAGTATACATATAAAGTTCCAGTGTGTCATGTTTCACAGCCACTGTTGATTGTCCTTTTGGTTTTAGTGATTTCGCCTTGTTTGTAAGAAAAAAAATAAACAAAGACTTTATCGCAAAAGCGGGCTACAGCGGTCTTGTTGCTTCGTTCAGTTATCACGGGAGATTAGCTTAGCACTTTAGCTACGTTAGCAAGCTATGTATAGCATCGATTTGCCCACTAGCCCTTCACTGAAGCAGCTGGAAAGCAAGGCCTTCTACTCTCAATGGCTTGATATGATTCGCTGGTTTATCAAAGGAGTTGTCATTCCCCACTTGCTGGTGGCTGTACATCTCCCCCAAGAGTAGGGAGGGAGGTGAAATTTCATTTGCACGGCCTTTAACAGAGAGCCAGTTGGATGTAAGGGATGTCATCTTGCAGTAGCTAATTGCGGCGCGCTGTTCAGTTACAACGTTGCCACTGTTTGCCGCGCTAGTATCATCACACGGGTGTTTCGGCTGTGCTCGCTGAAGTGTCCCCGCTGGTTGTCTTTCTGCAGGGATTGCTGTCGATCCTGCGCAAGCTGAAGAGCACACCAGACCAGGAGGTTCGGATCCTTTTACTCGGTCTGGATAACGGTGGGAAGACGACATTGCTTAAACAGCTAGCATCTGAGGACATCAGTCATATCACCCCTACACAGGTATTGAGGAGGGGGGGGGGGGGGACTTAATCGACTTTCTAACCCTCCGGTTGTCTTTATAACGTATGGTTTTGAACCATGCATTACAATACTATACATTTATAATGCATGGCATTTAAGGCAACCTATCTCAGAACACTTTGGTAATTCTTGCCATTGTTTGTACTAAGCATCAAACTAGCAATTTATTGACTAATGACAGGCTTCTCGCACCAACTTGATGTTTTGTGAATATATACATTAAATTAAGACTTTTCTGTTCCTTCTTCACTTGACTCAACCCAGGGATTCAACATAAAAAGTGTCCAGTCTCAGGGTTTTAAACTGAATGTGTGGGATATTGGAGGTCAGAGGAAAATCAGACCCTACTGGAGAAACTACTTTGAGAATACTGATGTACTGGTGAGTAGAGCTTGATTAAACAAGGCTCCTACAGGCTGTTCTGCTGACCCACTTAAAAGGCCACTTTGTACTATAATGATGGGGATAATATCTTCATGCCATCGGTAGTTATCACCTATATGCATTGACAATCATTGGCAATTGCTGACTAGGAAACCTGCTATTCTGTTTCAGATTTATGTCATTGACAGTGCTGACAGAAAGAGATTTGAGGAAACAGGACAGGTATATACAAATTTGTCATTATTTGGTTATGTGCTATAAATGTATGAGTGTACTACACATAATCTGTTTTTATTCTTAAAGAAAATTGGGGTCTTGTTCATCTGCTTCATGATTTGTGCATGTTTGTCTATGCATGTAAGTTTAATCAGAGGGAGTAAATGAGAGTGTTTGTGTATGGGTTGCAGGAGCTGGCTGAGTTGTTGGATGAGGAGAAGTTGAGTGGTGTTCCTGTGCTGATCTTTGCCAATAAGCAAGACCTTCTGACAGCCGCCCCAGCCTCTGAGATTGCTGAGGGTCTCAACTTACACACTATCCGTGACCGTGTGTGGCAGATCCAGTCCTGCTCTGCCCTCACTGGTGAGGGGATTCAGGTAAGACCTCAAACCTAGTCGCATCATCTTTCCAAATATGTTTTTCCCTTAATAGAAATGTTGCTCAATGCTGTCAGATCACAAGTAACAACAGAGGGAATTGTCAAGTAGTGGATTTCATGTTTCTTTTGAAGGTTATTTTTTCTCTCTCTAATTTTCACTGCTTCTCATCATCGGCTACTTTTCCACTATCCTTACAGGAAGGCATGAATTGGGTCTGCAAGAGTGTCAACGCAAAGAAAAAATAGCTTCTCTTCTAGTCTTCTACTAAGGAGGAGTGACAGCAACACACACACACATACACACACACACACACATATTCTTCTTACCTAAGTGAGATGGGATACATTTGTGATTGTACACACAGTACTTACCCAATATGGATTTGAAGAGAGTTTTTATCCTCCTGCATTTCTCATATCACTAATGTTTACTAATCTCTACACATCCCCATCTTTGCTTCGGAAAGGGGAAAAGGAGTCTGCCCTTTAAGAGACACCAGGCATGGAGAACATGCCCTCCTCTTGCTGGTTTGGTTGAGCAACTTCCAAGCATCTCATGTTTTTGATGAGATATTGATTCCAAAGGCTGTGACTTGATTCTAAAATATTTCTGGATGCATCTCAATATCAATTTTTGATATAGTTTTTTTTCCATCTTTGAACTGCTAACTGGTTTGATGAATATATGGCCTGATTCATAAATAATGTAATCTAATAATGACATAAGATTCTATTGCTATGGAGGTTCATGTGTCACATGTGAGTAACCAGCTGTCAACTGTCCTAAGTGATTTTTTTTTACCTGAGCCTAAATCTTGTTACAGAGTGAGCATCACTGTATTGGTGAAGTAATGGCCAAAGATGCAGTGTTGCGTCTTGGGTCGGTAGCATGGCCACAGATCTTCAGCCATGAAAATTGCAATAGACTTTTTAATTCATTTTGCCCATCCAAAAGGAGTGGATATTTTGAGAATTGATCAAGTAGGAAAGCAACAGGTTATTTTTCCAGCTGAAACTGCAGATGAAACCATGTATTGTGATATCACCTGTTCATATCGTTTCCAAAATACTTGAGCTTTGGATCACACCGTTTGCTTTGTATTTGCTGTGGCTGTTATGAAGCTTTCTGTTCCCTTTAATCTCATGGAAACCAGAATGTGTCCACACGTTCGCTTTGAGAGGAGAGGAAGCTGACCAAATTTTTGACTGACCTGTGTAACCATGCCTGTGAAAGGAGCTTGGAAGGGTACAGACATAAACACCACGCACATTTCTCCCTGTTTATCCCTCCATGTTATACCATCCAAGTGGTCTAAATACACATTAACTAGGCCTGTATAAGACAAAGTTGCTAATTATTTGCCAAAAACAACATAATTTGTAATAAGATGTCATACTTAATAGTACATCGTACTCCATGGTGGAATTTAAAATTTGGATGTTTGAGATAAAGCGCTGTATAAATGTAATCCATTATTATTATTGTCGTTTGTAAATTGGTGCAGAATCGGTAATGGCGCATGATGCATCTTAATGAAGTTTTGCATCCAACCCTGCCTTACTGGCCCAATCCCAGCCATAACAGCTCTGCAGCAGACCAGTGGAACCTCAGACATTCCAATAACTGTTGTCCTTCGATGCAACAGCAACTTGCTTTGTTAGATATTGTACACATCGTCCTGGAAAACCAGCTCTTTTCACTGTTCATTCCCCTCCCGTTTCTATCTCTCCACTTCTCTCATTCTTACAGGTTGTTGTGTTTTGTTATTTTTATTTTTTATCATGACAGCTATACATGCTTTTTGATGCTACAGCTCTGTTTGCAGTGAGGTCTATTTTTGTAAGTGTTAATTTATGATGAAGTAGAATGCTTACAAACCCATGTCATTTCTAGGACATGGGATGAATATTGTCTGCAGAGCTTAATCCCCCCCCCCCCCTGTAAACAGATGATACATGTTAATATGTATAAAGAAAGAACATTGAAAATTAAATGGTTAGGAGACACTACATTATATGATGGTTGCTTGTAAATATTATGGCCCTGCATTCATATGTTAAGTAATGCACATGTTATAGAGTATCTGTTACCCGACTGTACCCTGTAGTCTATAATGTTTGCATGTCTAATATGTGCTGGCAGATTTTTAACAGAGGTCTTATGTTACACTGCATTTCTTTGTGCGTCTTTCGGTGACCAAGGGAATTCATTCTTAGGCATTTCCTTTTGATATTCTTGAATGTATTCAGTGCAAGGATTGAAGGTACACGAATAAAAAGGTTGTGAGGAACAAGAGGAAGATCTTTTCATTTTGGAAACCAATCAGAATTTCTTCAATTACCTGCGATAAGAGTTCTTTACTCGGCTAAGGCAGACAGACAGAGAGAGAGAGAGAGAGAGAGAGAGAGAGAGGCCTTTTCCTAACCAGGCTCTCTAATGGTAAATTGCAGGAATTAGGACTTAACACAAACCCACTTACGCAGTCAGCCGTGGCAGATGGAGTCAGCTGGTGGTGACGGCGAAAAAGCCGGTCTGGCCTTTGAGGGAAATGGCAAACCAGGGCAGAGTAAGGGAGTGGTTAGAAATATAGGCCCCATGCCTGCATAATATCCTCAGCTGCACCGCGGCCCTGAGAGTACTGTATGCATTCTGTTATGGTTGTTCACATACTTAAACAACCGCGTGAGAGAGATTGTGTGTTTATATTTGTCAAGGGAAGTACTTACCGATGTCCCCTACAGGGTTATTTACCAAGCTACATGCTGGTCAGTGGTAATTTCTCAGAGGGTATTATAGAGGTAGTACGCGTTTTAAGTACATTTGCTTGATCTTAATACAGTCTATTTTTGTGTTGATTTTGTGGGTCTTATCTGTGTGTGTGTGTGTGTGTGTGTGTGTGTGTGTGTGTCTCTGTGTGTCTCTGTGTGTCTCTGTGTGTCTCTGTGTGTGCGTGTCTTTTCTGTCCTTAGGTCAAGGTGATTGATTCCACTGGCCTCTGAGAATCTCAGATGGCCTCTTTCCTGACAAAGACTCTCATTGACGAACCTTGTTCCCTTGTTCTCCTTTCAGACCAGAAGAGGGGAGAAGTATTGTTTCTCACGTGTGACGCTTGAGCTCCCCCGTTACAATGATTTCTGACAAAGCAATAGTTATGGAAAATGTGAAACGCCCTGAGAGTGA
This sequence comes from Lampris incognitus, assembly GCF_029633865.1. Classification (NCBI taxonomy): domain Eukaryota; kingdom Metazoa; phylum Chordata; class Actinopteri; order Lampriformes; family Lampridae; genus Lampris; species Lampris incognitus. The sequence continues at coordinate 21,796,172 of NC_079227.1, forward strand.
ATCACATTTAGAAACACAAAGGCGTTTTATGGATTGCTGCTTTGAGGGTAATGAAAAAAGAAATTTTACTGGCAATGTGAATTAAAAAAAAAAAATCAAAGCATTGACTCCCAGGCAAGAGTCTATTCAGTGTTTTATCTACAGGCGTCTGATGAAACCTCAGAAGGAGAGAACACAAAGTTCTGTGGTTGTTTTATCAGTTGAATAAAAGCCCCCACCCCACATACACACACACAGTGTGTGTGGGTAGTTTGAAGGGGCCAGACTAAGTCTGTGTGTGTGTGTGTGTGTGCATGCGTGCATGTGTGTGTGTGTGTGTGTGTAAAGAGAGCGAGATGTATATTATTGATATGTAGGCAATGAGGTTTCTGCCTCTCCATTCTCATGGATCAGACAGCTGTTGGGCAGCTGTGTTTCCAAGTGTGAGAAAGTGTGTGCCGGGGAGGGAGATAGAAAACTATTCCTGTAAATTATGCTGCACCTCAAACAGCACAGTTCACTTGGCTTCCTCTCTCCCTCCCTCTCTCTCCCTCTCTCTCTCTCTCTCTCTCTCCCTCTACTGAGATTTGCTGATGTGAGCAAAGCAACAACATTGAGACCTCTGTCCACAAACTCGAGCTTGGGAGTCGTATCTCGAATGATCATTTCGGATGTTTTCGCGCAAGCGTTCAGATGCGTCTTTGGCCTGAGAATTGTCCACCAAACTGCTCAAACTGACGGGTATGGTTTGATTTTCTGACAGCAGCCCCACAAACATTTACTTAATAACTAACGTGGAATACGCGGGGATCGTAAGGTCATGTGAGACATGTAATCTTTGGTTCATGGACGTTTGGTTATCTTGAATTTATTTTAGGTTTAATGGGTTTTTTGTTTTCTTTTATGAAAATAAAACAAAACGCTTTGTGGTTGCCCTCGTTTCTCCTTCTAATTTTTGGCAGCTATCACAAAACAGACAAACCAACCATGTATTCAAGTTAAACCCGTTTCTAACCAGACAGCCGAACCGAAGACTCATCTGAGCGTCCCATGAAATAAACGGGATTTATACATTTTGGTATAATGGTAACGGTTGCAGAGAGGACTGGATCTGAAAGTAGGATAGCTACAGTGAAGATTGTGTAAAGACAGTGAAACATACATAAGCACTGCTTTTCCCTCGGCCTCTCCCGAAATGTCAAACTTAAAACGCTTAATATATTAATTTACCATGAGAACATGAACTAAGACGGTAATGCTTTTGCATTCCACCCTCTGTCTTGCACACACACACGCACATACACACACACACACGGAGCATTCCTATTCTCTGAAGGGGATTAATACCCAAAGGGGACACACACACACACACACACACATGCACACACATACGCATGCACACACACATGCACGCACATTCGCTCACCATTTGAATGACAACTCCTCGAGCCTCATCTTACCCATCCTGTTCTCTCTCTGCAGGCTCCCACCCACATATACTCAGGGGCCATGTTTGAACTGGATGGACACAAAGACATTTAAAGCTGTGGTGAAATGGGCCCATCTTGGGGGGGGCGGGGGGGGAGTAAATACAGCAATACCCTCATGAAATAATGCAAATTAGACAAGGCAAGCAACCCCGAAAGCTTTGCTGCATATTCATCTAGTAACAGCAGACCTGATACTTGGGGTGGCACAGTTGCTGGGGACCGCTGCGGTATCTGGAGGGGGAGGATCTCAGTTTCTCTTCGTGTCATTTACTATATTAGTGTGTCAGCTGTATGATTGAGGGGGCATATGGAAAAACACTGAGCTACAGTACATACGGACGATGAGATTCAATCCTCTGACGGATGTGAGAAATGTGAAGCCTGTGTGACGAAATGGGGGCTTTGTACACAGTTAACAGCAGAGGCAGGTTTAAATTCCTTGATTTATTTGGAACCTTCCTCCAAATGACATGTCCGTAATTTTTCCATTTCACAAAATATTTACAAAAAAAGATACTTCTCCTTTTTTTTTCTTTTTTTTAAATGTTGGGTTGAATGTTCTTGTAACAACTTCCTTGTGGATTTTGAACATTTGCTTACATCAAGCAGTCCAGTCTCTTTCTTTAGAAAAAGTTCATGAAAAAAATTATCCCATCCTTTTTTGACGCACTCTTTTAAACCTGCATACAGTTTTCCCATTGCTCTTCTTTTTTTCTTCTTTTTTTTCTCGAGTGCTTATAAAAATCTTCCCCGCATGCTTACAGCCGCAAACAGGAAGCCAGAGCTAGTGTGCTTGTTGAGAGGAAGTGACATCTTTGCCCTGCAGGAAGTACAATTACAGCGTCGTCAACACTCCAGATGCTTGTGTTGATTAGGTTAGTCTGTCCAGTCTTGCCTCTGTTTCAACAAGTCTTTGAAGACAAACATGAAACCTATGGATGTAGCACATAACACAAATGTCGTAGTTACTATTAAATGGAAACAGTCTCTTTCAGACAAAGAATTTCAGTCCTATGGGAGGCCTGGCAGCAGGAAGGGGGATTGGATCCTCCCTCCAGAAAGGGAGTGCTAGGAATAGGGGCTGGATTCCCAGAATGCAGAGGACTAGGTTAGGGTCAATGAGCCCCCTCAGACACAGCTCCAGTGTCCTCTTGTGGGTTGGCATCCGTAGTCCAGGCATACCAAGGCGTCCCCAAGTGCATTGTGGGTGTTCCACACAGTGGGGAACATGGAAGAGCATTTTGTGTTCAAGCTGTACGATACATCCCTGAACTCAGCAATGAAAGGAGGCCAAAGTGCAGCAACCAAATCAAGGGACACATAGTGACAGTTGTCCATGTAGAAGAATCTACCAAACAAAATCTGATGAGCAGAATAACGTATGATAGAGCTAACATAAGGCAATCAACCTCGGTACAACTTTGAGGGACAATTTCATAGGGAAACATAAGACGCTAGGGGACTAAAACCAGAAAGCTCAACATGGCATAGGATTATCCCCATTCTGTTTGGCCTCATCTTAGGTGAAGCCTTTCCAACAATCCATCTCCTGCTATTTAAATAAAACAATGCGCCTCATCCCTTTGTCATAGGCCCATTGTGCAGTGCTCAAAGTTTATGCATTGACCACTGAATCTTGGTGTGTATAAAATCCTATGTCCAGCTGAGGTGTACCAGAGTGAATGTTGCAGTTTATGCATCGACACTTTATGCATAATACACTGACAGGACAAAAAAAGGAAATAAAACAGTTCAACCCTGCCCCCGAAAGCATGTATGTGTTCTACACACACACGTGTGTGTGTGTGTGTGTGTGTGTGTGTGTGTGTGTGTGTGTGTGTGTGTGTGTGAGAGACAGACAGAGAGAGAGAGAGAGCGAGCAAGAGAGTATATATTAACATTTGTTTAAGTGTGTGTAGTAAAGAATTGCAATAAATCTGAGTGTTCATGTGCATTATCCTGTTTATACAGCCTGTACAGGCTTACTATTTGGGTGTTAGTTTCTATATCTAAATGTGTGTGCATATACTGTATGTGCAGGTGTGTGTATGTCCATGTTAACTTGTGACATAGTGCTTTGCAGAGGGCTGCCCATAGAGCCCATAGAAGTCTGCATGTCTGTGTGTCTGTGAGGCATCTATCCAGTCCCTCACTGCCAAGCCCTGCATTGATGGACCCCCAGAGGCCAGACCTGGGGGTGGGGGATAGTCCTGGGCACTGACCCAGGGGAATGAACCCGACCGTGGGTATGGGGGATGGCTGCGGTGGCCTGACACAGAGGGTACTCCAGAGCAGTAGCAGTTATCCATCGTACACACAAGGATCTTACGGCCCCCGTACTGAGGCAGCACTGCCTGCTGGGAAGAATGGGAAGAGCTACTACCTCCATGAGGAAAGTGTGAGGAGCCAAACACTGAGCCTGAATGATGATTGGTCAGTGATCCGCTGCCACTTCCTGTTCCGCTGCCCTCACTAATGTGGGAGGGGCCACAGGGGCCAAGAGGTTGTTGATTGGTGGACTGGCCCTCTCCTGAGGTTGAGCCGGAACCCAGGTATGGCTGCTTGGCCATGGATGTGGATGAAGATGAGGAGGAAGAGGAAGACTCTTTGAAACCGGTAGCAGGGGTTTTCCCAACATTCCCACTTCCATCTGGGAAGGCGGTGGAGTGCTTCCGTTTCTCTGCTCCTGAACCAGAGCTCTGACCACTGGCGTAAGCAGGGACAGACTGCAGGAAGTTGGAAGGAGGGGTGAGGGGAGCTGGGAGAGAGAGTGGGGGAGAAAATGGGTAGGGGAGGTGGTGAAAAATTATGAAAGAAGAACTTAAAACTCAGACTGGCTACAAATAATCTGATGTAAATTTGAGGCATTTATGTGAGCCATGTCTAGAGAGAAACCACAAAGAGGTTTAGGCTCCTACCTTCCAGTGTTCTCCGCAAGCTCTTCTCTCTCTTTGAGAGTTCAGAAAGGAACAGCTTTGAATTTAGACTTCCCACTTTGTAAGGAGGGAGAGCAGTGCCCAAACATGCCTGAGACCTGTGAAAAATACAGAGAGACGCAATGCGCCAGATGAGTGGTCCACCTAGAAACACAACTGTAGGCTACATTAAACAAATGCAAAAATGTAAATAGTCATTTTGAGGATAGACGTTTTGAAAGGCATCTCTCTAACCTATCCATAAGGATTCTGACAGGCTTGGTGTTCTTCATGAAACTGAGTTCCTCTGCTTTACTGAAGGCCGTCTGGACAGAGCTTAGAAGCTTCTGGGCTTCATGGCGCTGTTCTCCCAGGGCGAGAACCTGGGCAGCATTTTCCTGGCAGAACCGGGACTGAGCCCTGTCGAGTGCCTCCAATGTTCTACCCAGGTCCTCTTCCAAGAGCTGATGCATCCGCTGGTACTGCAAACGCACCTCCTCTTTCAACTCACACACCCTGTCCTATAGAGGGCAAAAAGAAGCACACACATATTCAAAACACACCTTAATGCAAATATCAACCCATTTTTTCCCCCTCATTTTACATAAAATTGTGGAGGGCCCCCATGAAATGTATAGGCCCATGGTGCCAAACATACCTCCACAACACATTTGTCAGAGTCGAGTTTGCAAAGCTGTTCTTCAATGTCCTGCACTCTCTCCTCAACTCGCTCCTGTTGCCTCAACAGGCTTTGCTATGAGGGGAAAAAAAATCAAAAGGAGGAACATGAGGATGTTAAGGACAAAAATACAGAGGGAAAGGAGGGAGGGGAGAAAAAAGACAGACAGACAGAAAGAAAAGATTCTTGAATTGGTTCATTTTTAGGCCTGGTGAGCAGTGACCACAACTAGCCACTAGCATCCCCTCCCCATGTTTTTGAGATATTAGAAGCCAGGGAACTGGCTAATTTAGTCTCCATCCAGCTCACAATCCCTGTAAGTGGGGGGAGAAGGAGGGGGGATGCTGTCATAGCAACCAACAGCTATTTTGTGTTTGCATGAGTGAGTGAGGAATAATGGAGGGGAACTAGAGGGAGGGAGCAGAGATGGATAAATGGGCATAAAGAGGCAGAAAAAGCTACAGCAGCTCTTCTCCCCCTTGCTTTACTTTCACTCCCCCATGCTCTACTCTCCTTGTGACTCCTTTTATCTATTGGTGCACCCCCACTGCTCCTTCTCGCACTCCTCTTCCTTCTCCAGCAGATGCACATGTATTCAGCCGTACAGGGCCTGTTCTCTGAGTCATGGCAATGTTGTGACAACAACAGTCGTTATTTCTGGGACGGTAATTGTGTGTCAACAACAGCAGATGCCTGCTCGGGCCTGACTGAGATCCTTAGCCGGCACCACTGACGGCAAACAAAGCCAACGTGGACGGGCCTCGTGCGGCACCAGCAGGACCTTTAGATTGCTCCCTCTATTGACTGCATAAGTTGAGTCTAGCATTCACAAAGGAGGAGTGGCTCTGATGGTCACAGATTCTTATGGCTCTCATTGTATGAACTTTGATGTTAAACATAAGTAATATTAGTTAAGCGTTCTAAATTTAGGCTTGGTAGAGTGGTTTAGGGTTTTTTGAAAAACTGTGAGCAGTGCACAAGTAATCCAGTAATGTGAATCTGATCCAGATAGAAAAAAAATGTCAAGAGAGGCTTGGTGATGGGCCTGGGATTAGGTAAAAACAGAACTGAGTGGGACACTAATGGGAACATTTCACTCTCTGCAGTCATTAGTCCTACAGGTCAATGCTGCAAGATCATGCACCCCCATGGTCACATATATACAACAACCACACACGCATGCAACAATCACAGATGCGCACACAAACCACAGTTAAATCCAGGACTGTGACCTGATTGCGCTGATTGATAGATTTAGGCTCTGTGCAGAGGCCAGGGGAATAACAGGGTCAGAGGAGCCATAGTTCCCCCAAGGGGGTAACAAGAGAATGTACCTTTGGGTGGTGGTGGTAGTGGGTTGGGGGCGAGTATAAGAAGGGGAGGGTACTGTTTAGCTGTCATTTCAACATAGTGTCTTTTCCCATCAGAATCACTAGAGCAGGGGAGCAGAGCCAGAGGGAAGGTCAGTCCTAGCCCAGAGAGCATGGTGTACCATGGGGGTTAGTGGGGTGAATGTGGTAGGGGCTTATGGAGGAGGGGGGCTAGTGAGTGGCTGAAGGGGGGGGGGTCACAGTGCATTCCTTCTCTGATACCTCCTATTCAGAGTGGAGGTCACATGAGGTTTGGAGTGCTGGTAAAACTATCCCCATGTCAAAAACAGAATGTTTTATGATAATGACCCAACAGGAGCAGCTGTAAAGGATTCGTTAGCACAGTTTTAAATTAAGACCGAGTCTTAACCTGTGGCCATTCTCCTGCCCCAAGCAAACTATTAAGTATTTGCAAGCTGAGTCATAGCTTTACTGCCGGGAAGAAACCCCCTAACTTGTCAATTTGACACCAAAAAGGAGCACTGGGTGTATTGTATGAGTCAATGTTGAGGCCTTTACAGGTCCCTGCTGACTAAACTCAATCTGCTACCACCTACCTAATAATACACCCACCACCAAGAAAAACGGCCAGGCAAACCATCCCACTTCCGTTCCACCAACTATAGCATGCTACACCGTACCCCCAGGAAGAGAAGTTCATAAAAACGCTCAAGGAAACCACAGAATGGTGGTGACGAATCACTTTAATTTCTTCCCCCAAAAGCCCTTCCTCTCTTCTGCTGCTGCATCCCACCCCCCACCCCCTACAACTGGTGATCCCAAGCTAGGATGCACCTGTGCTGGGGAGATAAGGCCGACTGAGAGCCTTTCATTGTTCCACCCTCAACTGCATTGTTTGTCATTCCAACACATGGCTTGGAATGGACACTAATTGAACAAAAGTCAGCTAAAGGATAGACAGGCTAGCACTAAAAACACACACTCAAATTTCAATAGCCTCCGAAATTGGGCAATTCTGTTTTTCATTAAACCATTCCATTTGGTATGACCATCAAAGGATAGTTAAAGCTTTGCTTTTTATCCACATATACTGAAGGGTCTCCCCCTTTACTAGGTCTTTTATGCAGTCAGGAACAGCATTAAAATGCAGCCCTCCTCCTTAATTGTTGGTCGTTTCTTTCTTTTATTACCCTAATAACCAATACTCAAATGACTCCTGTAAAGCTGTTCTACATGCACTTATCAACTGATGAACACCTGACAGGCCACCATGCCGAATAACTTTTATTCAGATTTAGATTAAACTGAATTGTGTTATTAATCACTTATCAGCTTTAATAACATGTATTTCTACTTTAGTCACGACAATCCCTTATCAGAGTAGACAGTACTGGCAGTGATTTTGTTTTCGGTCATGATATAAGAATGTGAGTAGACTCAATGCAAAAGGGAGTTAATTTATATGCAGTTATAAAAGCAACTCTCCATGTGTATGTATGTATACATTACTAGGTATAAAAAGAATATCCTTACTCTTATATCGTTACGTCGTAGTTCAACGTCGGTGACTGCATGGCCATGGCTGGGATGGCAGCGGGCAAAGCAACAGTACTGACAGACGGCAGTCTGCTCAGCCTCGCAGTGGTACAGCCTGTACTCGTCATGCTGCGGGCAGGTCCAGGCCTTCACAGCCTCAGCCTCCACCAACAGGTGCCCCAGGGCTGAGCATGGCTGCTGCAGGTGTGTCTGGATGTGGGATTGGCAGCAGGGAGCATTGCAGCGCAGGCAAACTTTCACTGCAGGGAGCGGTGGGCCGCGGCGACAGAGGATACACTGCAAGGCTGGTGTGGCAGCCTTTTCAATGCTCAAGGCATTGTACTTTTCGACAATGTTGGACAGTTTGTGGTTCTTCTCCAAGCTGGGCTTCTGTGTGTAAGCATGGTTGCACTCAGGGCAGCGAGCCAGTGTGGAATCTTTGGCCCAGGCCTCGCTGATGCAGCCGCGGCAGAAGTTGTGCTTGCAGGGCAACTGGATGGGGTCTGAGAAGACGTGCAGGCAGATGGGGCAGATCAACTCCTCCTCGAAACAGTTCCTCCATGTCTCGGCCATATCAGAAGCCATCATGGTCCAGCCAGGCATACACCAATGCCAGTTCTTGAAATCTTATATATCACTAGCTCCTTGTGACTAGCTTTCGGTCTCTCTGTCCTCAACGTAAGGAAATGTGATGCTAGCACACTCTGGTTGCCGAGTGAAACTTAAAAACAGTACTGTTGCGATTGCAAAGAATCTCTTCATATAGTCCAACACAAGTGTCCAGCTGAAACCAAGTCTGTGTAAAACGTGGGTGAGAGACTCCCTGACAGATGACTAGTATTGCTTATTGCTGGGGCATGAAGGCAAATTCCAGAAAATGACCTTAGAAGGCTTCAGGCAACAATGACAACACCTTTGTGATTACAACACACAGTAGTGGCTGACGTTATGCCTGTTACAGTAAAGGGTGCTTTCCTTTACTCTAAATCACGCTCGCTAGGCCTGCTTTCTCAGTCGAGCTTCTCAGTGTCTATGTGTGTAGGTTTACAGGAAGCAGCTATGGCCAACACTCTTTGTCAGCTACAGATTAACCATGAAATGCAAGCAAGGCACAGAGAACCACCGTGTTTGAGGTTTTATTTTATTATCTACAGGTCTACTCATACCGACTAGTACATGAGTAATAACGTGAATCAATCTCTGTATAGCAAAGACACTTGATCGCTCACCTTTTTTCCCCCCTGTCTGCGTAGGCCCTTACCTTCAAGTTAATGAGCCTGATCTCCACGTCAGTTGATTATATATCCGAAACTGATTCGGACTAAGAGCCGAACCTAGAAAATCGTAAAAAAAAAAAACGGAGAATATCCTGACTGCCTTGTCCCACACCCTGAATAGGTTTTTACACAGAGGGTTTTACACCTGAACCTTACACATCGATAGCTCAAGGTTGGTGTTTTTCCAATAATCACAATGCAGCGTAATGCTTTTGTCCGTTGAATCAGAAATGAGACTCTTTGGGGAGCCTCCACGAGAAATTATATCCAACAACGAGGCAAATTGGCAGTCAGGTGAAACACATAAAACACTATTTTACACATCAGATACATCTGACGAGTATCCTCAGCCCTTCGACAAACATAGCGCTACGCTGCAACGGACTTTGACACGACAGCGACATAATACTGTCTATTCTATTTGATGAATAACGCCTCGTATGTGGCACAGGCGAAACTCGCATATCTATACACAAGGCCTCAGCTTTTCTCACAATAGTCACTTTTCGGGCGACCGTGAAGGCCGTGTAATTGTACGGAAAGCGAAAACAGACACAGGGCATAATTTAAGGGCTATGTGCTGCATAGTTAATCGTTTAATAGCCGAATCCAGTTCATGCGCACAAAACAAAGGGTTTTAGAATCCGCTGGAATGTTGGCTGCTGTGGCGAGCCTTTGGTTTTCGCCGACAGATCCACCAAAAACGTCTCTTTGACCCGAAGATTACGCGGCGACCCCCTTTTACATCGGTCTTTTTTCTCCTACGAATTCAAGACATTTGTCACCTCAGCCATTAGCCAACAACATATTTGTCTACTTCCTCAGCTTCGATTAAATCATGCAATTACCTCAGACGTCACCTCACCATTTTCGACCCCAAAGCGCAGGCGTAAATACAGGCTACATCTGGACTTTTTATTTCTCAAACCGCAGTTGCAATTACTGACATGTAGTCAGTGCCGCTTACAGCAGACATCGTCAAACAGAATCGGTATAAATACAAAAATATACCCTTCTAATCTTAAAGGGGACGTCGCTATTCTGTCCTTGTTAGGGGTAGCTGTCATCAGCCATCTTGCAATCCTCATTAAAAAAAGAAATACATTCGCCGTGGAAAGACTGCAGGCTATCCCCCCCCCCTCAAAAAAAACTCGTTTACGACTGCTGACCTACACGGGATGATCAACGAAATACCCCGTTATTAAAAACAAACAACCAATAAAAAAAAAACCCAACAAAACACGGCTTTTTAATCATGTATATGTCCAAAGGTGGAGCCTAGACGTGGCTATTCGCGAGCCCTAGTCTCTTCATTAGATCCTTGGCAAGGCCGCCTCAACAGTACATAAATCCCAATACGCCTTTGAATAATTATTGGTGTTTTTTCCTCTCCCGTTTCTCTTTCTCTCTCTTTCTTTCTCAGGCAGGCTTCGGGGAGAGGAGGAATGCAGGCGAGCTGGACTAGCAGTAACATCAGCTCCCCCCCACCTTCCGGATCAACGCTTCGGCTGGTCACATGACCTGTCACACAACCGATGTGTGTCACGTTTTCGCCGGGCGGAGCTGAGAGAGGAACCGGAGAGAGAAGTGTGTGTGTGTGGGGGGGGGGTCATATTTAATAGCCTTACTGCATTTGTTAATGGCATGGATGTTCGTTACAGTCTGCTGAAACAGCCGAGGATATACAGACCGATACTGCATCCAAACGTGAATGTGCATTACAGGGTGGGGGGAAGCTTGAAAAAAATGCGCAGAGGAATTACAGCAAAAACACACAACACATTTCAAGCAAACTGGATTAAACAAAAAGGGGGGTGATATAAAATCGTCGACGCTGACAAAATACCCTCTGAAATTTGCCTATTACTTGAAAGTCAAACAATTGTCACTGCTGAATGTCTGATTCTTTCTCTTTTTTTTGTTGAGGCAACACACTTTACCTTTGTTTTATTTACAGAGCACTTTTCGTTAGAGTGCTGAATCTAAGCGTTCGTACTCATAAATAAATTGTTTGACTAGGGGCAAATTTACAAGTAAAGTGAGTGTGACTTTCTTTGCTTGATTTTTGTGACTTTTTTTTTTTTACCTGATTCAACAGCCTCAAGGCTGGCTAAATTCCTCAAGTCACATACGGAGTTCACGTGGGACTTTTGTGTTTACCTTACAGCAATGTAGAAACCAATGAACAGAGAAGTGCAACCTCCATGCATGGGTCCATTGGTTTTGAGATGATCGTTACTCAAATGGCTCAGCACCGAAAAGGATCATTGCTTATTTTAAATGTGTTTATAACACGGTAGCGGATGTTGGCACCCATTCCACGTGCATTTCCCGTTATTATGACGAAGGTGCATGAGACTTCAAAGGTGCACTACACGTTCATGCTATCACGCTCCATTACACAATACAGAGTCAGTGATAGCATGACTGCGTTTTATGTCACAGCATGATTCTTAAATTGGTTAATTTTCAACAAAGAAGGAAGCCCCGTCTTTCGACAGGGCATCAAAAAATTAGTTGATACTCATAGTGTTCCTCTCCACGGAAATCTTTAGTAAAAGGCGAAAGATTTATACGATCTGAAGAGAAACAAGAGTGTACTGACTACTGGTTGTAGAGACATGGTAGCCTTCTGCAGAGATATAAATCTAATTGATGGGTCACCACAAAAATTTGAACAATAATAGTTAAGTGTGTTCATGTTAACAAACTCGTGTACTCGTAATAAAAAACACAAAAATTAATAGAATATATTTAATTATAAGATTAACATCACAGTAATGACGCAAGGGATGCTGGGAGTGTTGTATTCACTTCGTAGCTGTTCGAACCACTGTTGTTTTCTCTTTACGATACACACATAGTGGATCGGTCATTTTTATACTTTCTTTTGAAATATGATCGGGAAACGGCCAAAAATGTATTTCTACTTCCATTTTTACTTCCCAAAAACGTGTAAACCCCCGACAAACAAAAAAACAAAAAAACGCCACATTTATAGTACGCATGCGCATTGGCACATGACCCTACCAAATGAATTCCAATGCGCACGCGCGACCCCCCCCACACACACACATACAATAACACGCTCCGATAGATTTGCCGACAAAATGTTTACTCTCCTTTCTATTTCTAAAAAAAAAGAAGACCAAGGACAACCTGGGACGTATCTAAAGCATTAAGGAGATCAGAGCGGAAGGCTGAACCATACGGCGGACTGGTGACATTATGAAGCTATCCAATAATGACTTACACTTCCAAACGCAACATCTGTGATTTCACTGCAGCTAGGTTTTGGCTCAAGTAGAGCTGGAGAGATGGTATTCTATATATTTAAACAAATAATATTATGTTTAAACAAATAATATTATGTAGAACAACGACTCCTTGTGGGAGTGTGGGATGGTTGATGGAAAAATCCTCCTGAATCCCAGCAATTCATTTTTGCCCTTTGTTGACATGTGTGACTTGACAAAATTCTCTTTCTTTAAAATGGCATTCATCAGAAACGGGACAGATTTACTTTAAGTGTGTCATTATGTAATGATCAGTTTTGTGAGTATGCTGATTGACTCTATGGAGTAAACATCTCTGGAGTAGTGAGTTTTCAGAGCAGAGCAACCCCCCCCACCTAATAATTCTTTTAATGCATGTCCTCTGTTGATGACATCATGATTTGCTATTTATTTCTGCTGTTTTACGCAATAAAGAATACAGTCAGTGGTTAGGTAGATCTGTTCGTTAATGCAAATAGCCAAACAGAAAATCATACGGCAGCAACTCAATATAAAAAGCATGCAGATATGGTCAAGAAGTTCAGTTACTGTCTGACCAAATACTAACATAGGGAAGATGCGTGATCTAAGCAACTCTCTAGCTGCACTTTGCGTTAAACCTAGAAATGGGCAAAATGCAACAGAGGACCACGCCATGTACCACTCCTGTCAACTAAGAGCAGGAAAATTAGCTACAGTGGGAACAGGATCCCCAACACTGGAAAAATCTGAAAACTGGAAAAATCGCCTGGTCTGAAAAATCTCAATTTCTGCTACAACATGCAGCAAATCACATGAGGTCCCAGGTTATACCAGTCCTATGTAAACAGGGCTTTACTCGTTCATGTGATGTCACACGCTGTGTCCGAAATCATTCACGCATTCACAATTCCCTCCTCAGTATCTAGGGAGTTCTGTGTAGAGGACTATATAGTTAGCTCGTCTGCAAAATGAAAAAACAAACAACAAAAAAAACACACTTTCAGACACAACTTGTGTCATTTTCTGTGTGCCATTCATTGTGTTACTGCTGTCGCACAATTAAAACGTATCAAGTCGACGTCGGTTGGTGGACCATCCATAATAAATACCGGCAGGCATTTTTGTGATGAATACATATTATACTGAACGTATCTTCCCAAATGAATAAATATAAAGTACTTAGTGGCATTTGCTCTTTATACTCTTTACTCTTTCACTCTTTATCAAATGGCATTTAAAGCTCTGGAAATGCCACCCAATGTCAATCTTTCTTTGCTCTCGTGATCATTCAGATATTTTTTGACCAGGAGAAGAAACAAAATTATTGGACAGAGAAAACTGAGACGTGCTGCTCTTGCTACACCAGCAAGACGTCGTCAAATTGTAGTTGACGGTGACGCTAGGCCTTTACATTTATATTCACAATAGCGTTAAGCGTACATAATTTCTGAATTCTCCGTGTGAAAAATTAACTCTCAAGGTGTCAGTCTACGCCCCCTGTTGGGGAAACTTAGGCATAGCACAATTTTGTTTTCACATCAGAATCACAACCAGAACCAGTTTATAATGGCCAAGTATGTGTAGGCCTACACATACATAGAATTTAACTCCTCCATTGCTCTCCATGTCCTTACACAGAATAGACACACAGCTAAAACAAAGACAACAAGGTAAACCTTAACTACTATGTACAGATATAGATGTATATAAAAATATATTGTAAAAAGGGGCAAAAAACCCCAATAATGATGTTGTAACAGGAAGACAATAGTGCAATGGTGCAGAGTGCAAAGATGCTGGAATAAATATGTTAACAGGTTACTTTATATACATGAGGTAGGTGGACATGACAGAATATGTGTATACTATGTATATACGGTATATAAAGTGTACTTAGATTTATTTTGACAGTGATGATATGTTAAAACTGTGTTTAAACTACAAAATATATAATTCAGTATCTGTAGGTAGAGTGGATGTTCAGTGTTACAGGTATATTGCATGGGAATTTTTTTCTGACACTCTATGACTCTTATGTGTTTATCAGAGTGACTGCATGTGGAAAGAAACTGTTTTTATATCTGGTTGTTTTAGGGTACAGCGCTCTGTAGCGCCTACCAGAGGGGAGGAGTTGGAACAGGTTGTGACCAGGGTGTGATGGGTCTGCAGTGATGTTGCCTGCCCGTTTCCTGACACTGGAGATGCATAACTCCTGAATGGAGGGCAGGTTGGCACCAATGATTTTCTCTGCAGTCCTGACTGTCCGTTGTAGTCTGTTCCTGTCCTGTTTGGTGGCCGAGCCAAACCAGAAAATGATGGATGTGCAGAGAGCAGACTGGATTATTGCAGAGTAGAACTGAATCAGCAGTTCCTGAGGCAGCTTGAACTTCCTGAGCTGTCGCAGGAAGTACATCCTCTGCTGGGCCTTTTTGATGATTGTGTCTGTGTTGGATGCCCACTTTAGGTCCCGGGAGACTGTGGATCCCAGAAACCTGATGGTTCAGGTTGTTATGACCGCACCAGAGGGCCAGCTGTTCAACCTCCTGTCTGTGTGCAGACTCGTCACCATCCCAGATGAGGCAGATGATTGTTATGTTGCTTGCAAACTTCAGGAATTTAACAGACGGGTCTCCTGGGATGCAGTCATTTGTGTAGAGGGAGAAGAGCAGAGGGGGAGAGCACATATCCCTGGGGGTGGGGGGGTGGATTGTCCAGGTGCTGGATGGATGTGATTTTCCCCAGCCTCATGTGCTGCCTCCTGTCTGTCAGGAAGTTTGTGATCCACTGACAGGTTGGGGTTAGTACAGTGAGCTGAGTTAATCTGGTGAACAAGACTTCTGGGATGACAGTGTTTAATACTGAGCTGAAGTCCACAAACAGGATCCTTGCATACATTCCTGCAGAGTCGAGGTGTTGCAAGATGTAGTGCGGCCCCATTTTGAATGCATCATCCACTGACCTGTTTGCCTGGTGAGCAAACTGCAGGGGGTCCACCAGGAGTGTCAACACCAGTCTCTCGAAAGACTTCATGACCACAGATATCAGGGCGATGGGCCTGTAAACATTCAGTCCAGTGATGGAGGGTTCTTTGGGACCGGGATGATAGTGGAGTGTTTGAAGCAGGAGGGGACTTCACACAGCTCCAGTATGCCTGGGGGGAATAGCGTCATCCTCCCACTCGCTACATCCCCTTGGCAAAACTCCTCGCTGTCAGGTGAAAAGAAGCAGCCAGCGACTCCACATATATCGGAGGAGGCATGTGGTAGTCTGCAGCCCTCCTCGGATCGGCAGAGGGGGTGGAACAGCGACCGGGAAGGCTCGGAAAATAGAGTAATTGGCCAAGAACAATTGGGGAGAAAAAAAAGGGGGGCGGATCGCACGTTTTTGGTTCAAGTTTCATTCCATGTAAATGGTTTCAATTGCTAATGCTAACAGTGTTAATAGTTGTTAACAATATTGCCTTTGATGTGTATCTTCTCCATAACATTATTAAACCCACTGGAAAGTTAAGGACATGTTGGTATGTTAGAATGGACGAATGGAGACAATAGTAGTTTCAATACCCCACGTCGTTTCAACGCATCTGACAGTGTTTGTATTTGTTTGACCACCAGATGGTGATGAAGTTGTGCTGCATGGTCTAAGGATTCATATTTTGCACACATTTTGCATGAAACTGTGATTTCGTTTTTTTTAACTTCACAGAAAAAAATGAAAAAGAGAAAAATGAACTTCTTTTCATTGTTTTCCAGTTGTTGTTGTTTTTTTTTTCAGAATAGATATGGATTAAATCTGCAATGCAGCAGCACATGACCTTAAATTACATTCCCCACTAGCAGTAAACTCTGAGGAAAATATTACTTGCCATCAATCCCTGGTATTAACCACACAGAGAACTGGAATTTACCATATCAACATACACTAAAAAGTGGCACTTAAAGAGCGCACAGAAAAATATATAAATTATAAAATGTTCCATTCCATTCAAACACTTCAACACTTAAATATTTCCCATATATATATATATTTTATTTTTTTTTTGCTTTACACCTTTATTTGATAGTGACAGGAGAGAGAGAGTGAGAGAGAGACGGGGAGAGAGGGGGGTGACATGCACCAAAAGGCCCGAGCTGGATTCGAACAGAGGCCGCTGAGGTATTGGACTCAGCCTTGATATGTGGTACACACTATTAAATGGCGTTGTATTGAATATTTAATAACATTTTACTTAAACCTGGTGCTAATTTTTTTCTAATGTTGTGAACCACTCCTTTCTGACATTCCAGGTAGAGAAAAACAAGCAACAAAACAATTGTAAACAATATCCATCCCAGGTCTGATGCTGATATAATGTATACAGGGTATCAGGGTTTCATAGGCATGTCTGTACTCACTATGAGTCTGTCCCAGAGTCTTTCCTTTGGTAAAGCTTCATAATATTAGTGTCATGCAGTTTCTTCCATGTTTTCATTTCCATGATGTAGTCATGGTTGATGAAGAAAATAACATTGGTTTTTGTATGTCTCTCAACATAGTAGTTTGGGTATTTACTGTAGTCCTCTGTCATGAATCCATATGCGTCAACCTTGGTGAGAAAGAAAAAGGGAACTGATATGAGATCCTGCCAGTTAATCCTGCACAAGTCTAGTATAGTTTCATCATATGCATATATTGCTAAATTACATACACCACAGATTTGTTCATGCACAGAGGGGATTAATAATTTTGGGGTGATTTTTTTTTCTTTTTGGATTTTCCTTCATTCGTTCATTCATTCATTCATTCATTCATTCATTCATTCATTCATCTTCAGCTGTTTCTCCAGGGTAGGATCGCAGTGGCAGCAAGCTAAGTAGGGCATTCCAGACATCCCTCTCCCCAGCAACGCCCTCCAGCTCCTCCTGGGGGATCACAAGGCATTCCCAGGTCAGATTGGACATGTAGCCCCTCCAGTGAGTTCTGGGTCTACCCCAGGGTCTCCTCCCAGTTGGCCATGCCCAGTAAACCTCAAAAGGAAGGCGCCCAGGGGGCATCCTAATCAGATGCCCAAACCACCTCAACTGGCTCTTTTCGACGCGAAGGAGTGGCGGCTCTACTGCGAGCTCCCTCCGGATGTCCGAGCTCCTCACCCTATCTCTAAGCCCTATCTCTGAGCCCAGACACCCTACGGAGGAAACTCATTTCAGCAGCTTGTATCCGCGATCTCACCCTTTCGGTCACTACCCAAAGCTCATGACCATAGGTGAGGGTTGGAATGAAGATTGACCGGTGAACTGAGAGTTTTGCATTCTGGCTCAGCTCCCGCTTCAGCACAACGGCCCGGTACAACGTCCGCATTACTGCTGATGCTGCACCAAGCTGCCTGTCAATCTCCCGCTCCATCCTACCCTCATTCGTGAACAAGACCCCGAAATACTTGAACTCATTCACTTGAGGCAACAACTCATCCCCAACCCAGAGGGAGCAATCCACCATTTTCCGGTAAAGAACCATGGCCTCAGACTTGGAGGTGCTGACTATCATCCCGACCATTTCACACTCAGCTGCAAACCGCCCTAGTGCATGCTGGAGGTCATGTCCTAATGAAGCCAACAAAACCACATCATCTGCGAAGAGCAGAGATGCAATTCTGAGGTTCCCAAAATGGACATACTCCTCACCTTGGCTGTGGCTTGATCCTGTCCATGAATATCACAAACAGAATCGGAGATGAGGGACAACCTTGGCGGAGTCTGACACCCACCGAATACATGTTTGACGTTGTGCTGAGAATGCGGCCATAGCTCTCACTTTGGTTATACAAGGACCAGATGGCTTGTAGCAACTGCCCTGGTACCCCATACTCCCGCAGTACCCCCCACAGTGCCCCTGGGTACACGGTCGTAAGCCTTCTCCAAGTCCACAAAACACATGTAGACTGGCTGGTCAAATTCCCATGTCCCTCCCAGCACTTCCGCAAGGGTAAAGATATCTCATCCACACCCGACGCCTTGCCACCGAGGAGCTTTTTAATTACCTCAGAGACCTCTGCCAGGGATATGGGTGGGGCTTCCCCTGAGTCTCCAGACTCTACCTCCTCCACTGAGGATGTGTTAGCCGGGTTCAGGAGCTCCTCAAAGTGTTCTTTCCACTGCTCAACAACATCCTCAGTCCGAGTCAACAGTTCCCCCCCTGCTTCCCCTACCTGAGTCAAGCCCTGCTTCCCCTTCCCGAGTCACCAGATGGTTTGCCAGAACTTCCTTGAGGCCAACCAAAAGTCCTCCTCCATAGCCTCGCCTAACTCCTCCCATACTCGAGATTTTGCTTCCGTGACTGCCGAAGCCGCAGCCCTTCTGGCCTCCCGGTATCTGTCTGCTGCTTCAGGAGACCCCTGGGCCAACCAAGCCCGAAAGACCTCCTTCTTCAGCCTGACGGCTTCCCTCACCGCTGGTGTCCACCAGCGGGTTCTTAGGTTGCCGCCTTAACAGGCATCAATGACCTTATGACCACAGCTCCTGCCTGCTGCATCTGCAATAGAAGCTTTGAACATGGCCCACTCAGACTCCATGTCCCCAGCCTCCCTCGGGATACACGAGAACTTCTTCCGGAGGTGGGAGTTGAAGACCTCATGGACAGGGGCTTCTGTCAGATGTTCCCAGTTCACCCTCACTACATGTTTGGGTTTGCCAGGTCTGTCCAGCAGCCTTCCCCACCATCTGATCCAAGTCACCACCAAGTGGTGATCAACTGACAGCTCTGCTCCTCTCTTCATCCGAGTGTCCAAAACATACGGCTGCAGATCTGATGATACGACCACAAAGTCTATCATCAATCTTCGGCCTAAGGTATTCTGGTACCAAGTACACTTATGAATTACCTTATGTTTGACCATGGTGTGTGTTATGGCCCATCAATGACTCACACAGAAGTCCAATAACAAGGCACCACTCAGATTCAGATCGGGGAGGCCGTTCCTCCCAATCACGCCCCTCCAGGTTTCTCCATCGTTGCCCTCGTGAGCATTGAGGTCCCCCAGCAGAACTATAGAGTCCCGAGGTGGAAACTTATCCAGGACACCACCCAGAGACTCCAAGAAGGCCAGATACTCCAAACTGCTATTCGGTCCACAAGCACACACAACAGTCAGAGCCTTCCCCCCAGCGACTCGCAGTCGTATAGAGGCAACCCTCTCATTCCCTGGAGGGAACGCCAACATGGCAGCGCTCAACCAGGGACTTGTGAGTATCCTCACACCCACCCGGCACCTGTCACCTTGGCCAACTCCAGAAAAGTAACGAGTCCAACCCCTGTCCAGGGGTTTGGTACCAGAGCAGAGCCCCATGCTATGTGTGGAGGTGAGCCTAACTATATCTAGTTGGTACTGCTCCACCTCCCGCACCAGCTCAGGCTCCTTCCCTGTAGAGAGGTGATATTCCACATCCTGAGGACCAATCTGCGATGCTGGAAGTCGGCATGCCCTGGTTCCCGCCTTTGCATGCTGCCTGGCCTGCATTGCACCCTACCCCAATGCTCATCCCTGCGTGTGGTGGGTCCATGAAGTGGTGGCTCCATGTTGTTTTTTCGGGCTGGGCCTGATGCAGATCGGGCCCCATGGGCCAAGGCCCAGCCACCATATGCTTGCCGGCAAGCTCCCTTCCCAGGTCTGGCTCCAGGAGGGGGCCCCGGTTTCCCTTTTCCAGGTGAGGTGCTGTAACTCTGCTGCTGTGATTTCATTGGGTTCCTTGGGGATTTTCTTTTTGGATTTTTTCCTCCCTTCTTCTCCCCAATTGTGTCCGACCAATTACCCCATTCTTCCAAACTATTGTGGTTGCTGCTCCACCCGCTCTGCTGATTCGGGGAGGGCTGCAGGCTACCATGCCTCCTCCGATACATGTGGAGCAGCCACTTCTTTTCACCTGACAGTGAGGGGTTTCGCCAGGGGAAAATAGCATGTGGGAGGATCACACTATTCCCCCCAGTTCCCCCTCCCCTCTGAACAGGTGCCTCGACCAACATCCGGCTTCCCACCTGCAGACACGGCCAGTTGTGTCTGTAGGGACGCCCGACCAAGCTGGAGGTAACACGGGGATTCAAACCAGTGATCTCCGTGGTGATAGGCAATGGAATAGACCGCTATGCTAGCCGGACGCCCAATTTCAGGGTAATTTTGAATAACATTAACTTACTACATCACACGTGTGCAGAGCCAGAAACAGAGTGAAAGCGCCATTGGTGGGCCTCACTATAGCCCAGTGCTTTCCGTTGAGTTGTGAAGACTTCAGAAACCTATGGGCAAGCACAGTGGTAGGGATACACATGTAAATGTGCACACACAAGGGCTTTGTCATGTAGATGGCTAGATTACACAGGATTAATTGCAAATGGAGGTTTGACCTGTTCCGCACATATCTGAGAAAGTCTGGATGAAGAACGTAGAAACGATTTTCATCAAACTGCCCTGCATAATATGTCCATGGCCTGGAATGTAAAAACACAATAGTTCATGGGAAGTAGGAAGTTCTAGTAGTAGTTTGTAAAAGGATACTTGCCTTCAAGGGAAAACGCTGCTCTCTCTCACTACCACAATGATTGTGTGTGAGTGAATGTTAGTCCATCCAGTTTACAGTGTGTGTAGAGTTTAAATATTCACCGGTAGTACTTGTATGGACCATTGGAGACCCTTTCTCTACTGAGAAGACCCTGCAGCCACTGGAAATCCCTCAGACCCTCAGGAATCATCACATACTTAATACCCTGCAAAAGAGCAACAGCGCAGCTGTGTGAACACGCACCATGTTGCTTGTGTGCATTTACACGAAGGACAGAACCTCACTATTTGAGTGTTTTTACCTCGTTGTGAGGGATGGTTTTGAATCCGTATTTCTTGAAATAATACAGTGATGCTGTAATGGAGTGGGCTGGGTGAACGTATACTGAGGTCTTTCCCCCCACGTCTTCCTCATAACCCTCTGTGACAACACCATTCATCCTAAAACAAGGATCGGAATCAAACGAGACCACAGGGCATCTTAAACAATCATGATTTATCAGTAGAAACAGGGATTTTCTTCAGATCAAAGCAAAATTGCTACCAATAAAGCCAAATCAGATGCTAAATACACACCGTACGCGGTATGGATATCCTTTGTGATGCCACCCTTGTTTCTGGCCATGTTTACCTCCCATCCTATCATAAAGTGCAATGTCAGATATAGTTTTCCAGTATTGCACAGGATTTGCTCAGTCAGTACAGTGTGCATGTGTTTGTGCAGGTGACTGTAAATGATAGTCTTTCCAAACTCATTCAGATTGGGCCTTTCTGAGCCGTATATAGAATGGTACTTGCACAATGAATTGTATTTGTTTGCGAAATCAAGACTTAATACACCAACAAAAAGAGCACTATCGTATCAGGAAAAGATAACGAAGTCAAATTATTTATGCTAACCATGGTGTAACCTAGGGCGTTGTTCTGTTTAAACACATGCAAAAGTACTGAAGCCTAAATTAAATAGTAAAAAGGCTTTCAAAAGAAAAAAAAAAGACTGAACCGGAGATTAGACTTTAAATTGAAAATTCTATCCCTGCATTTTGGAGTTAAATACTACAAAGCTTCGTCTAAAACTGAGAAACCATCCAATCCAATCCCAGAGAACCATTAAGATGAATCAAGTTGTACTTTATTATTCCCTGCGGGGAAATTTTTCCTCTGCATTTGACCCACTCTCACCATTTTAGAGCAGCAGGCAGCCACACCTGCGTTTTTAGAGGGTGCCTTGGTCAAGGGCAGTGGAGGGGGCATCCGGGTGGCATAGCGGTCTATTCCGTTGCCTACCAACATGGGGATCTCCGGCTCGAGTCCCCGCGTTACCTCCAGCTTGGTCGGGCGTCCCTACAGACACAATTGGCCGTGTCTGTGGGTGGGAAGCCAGATGTGGGTATGTGTCCTGGTCGCTGCACTGGCGCCTCCTCTGGTCAGTTGGGGCGCCTGTTCGGGGGGAGGGGGGAAATATGCTACATCCCCCTGGTGAAACTCCTCACTGTCAGGTGAAAAGAAGCGGCTGGCGACTCCACATGTATCAGAGGAGACATGTGGTAGTCTGCAGCCCTCCCTGGATCGGCAGAGGGGGTGGAGCAGCAACCAGGACAGCTCGGAAGAGTGGGGTAGTTGGCCAAGTACAATTCGGAGAAAAAGGAGGGGGGGCAATAGAGGGAGCATCTCAGGCCCTAACATTTCACGTATTTGAATGTGGGGAGGCAACCCACACAAATACAGCTAGAACAAGCAAACTCCAGGCACACAGGAATCGGAGCCAAAACTTGAACCCCAAACCCTGTTCTTGCAAGGCAACAGTGCATATCACTGCCCCACCGTGAACCACTAACTTTATCATTCACTGTGACTCTCCCTGGAAGCGCTCTGCTGACAACGAAAAGGAGGGTGTCATCGCTGAGACACGGACAATTGATTGAGCTGTAATGCTTAGATGGAAGTTCTGAACCAGAGAGTTCGAATTTACGCCCACACTACTGCCACTGCATTCACACACCCGGTTTACCAGCCAATGTTATGAAGCAGCTACAGGAAAAGTCTGTCGGGTGGACCCCTAACATGTTGGACCCCACACGTAGATGAATAAAATATGAGTTGGGTAGAACGATGACACGCTGCCATTAGCCAACAGAGCTCTCTGGGTAGATTTGTGTTGACTGCCACGTTTAGCCGCCCTACACCACCGTCTCCACCCTCCTACGTTACACCCTTTTCAAAATGTGAGTGAGCAGGGACATGATAAAATAAAATAATAATAAAAAAAACCCACACAGCTTACTTCCTCTTCAGCAAACTTGTTATATAGGCTTTAAATCATGCAACTTTTCTGACACTGTGTGTGTGTGTATGTGTATGCTCATGTGAGAAGTGTTGAAAAATGATTCTTAGGAGGACCCACACCATGGGCAAATATTAACACATATCCTGCATGAATAGCAGGAGTGGTACAGGCTTAAATGTCTTCACAACAGCTTAGAAAAGTAGAGAGAGGCAACAAAGCAAACTGCTGTTTGACTCAAGAAATCTGTGATAAAGAAACTGCCATTTATCACTCCAGTAAACGTTTAAGCGTTGAAACCATATTTCCCTTAGTGGCAAATCGGTTACAAACACAATCTTATGGTTTGACGTTTCGGCCCCTGTCTGGCCTTTCCACCCTTACCGGAACACATAATCATGTGAATCTATTTCTTGTCCCATGTGAGAGCCATTGAGGATGCCGGCAGTGCCAACAACGGCACAACGCACACATCCATTCGAGTCTTTCCTGGGGAAAAGTAATGGCTCCTTTGGCTTCGGGATCAAATCCACAGCTGCCTTCACCTCTGTGGACCAAAGTGAAATTTACACATGCATACATTGATCACGTGGTTGAATCATAATGCACACAAGGCACTGTTAATTAGTTTCAGCATGCACTTTGCACCCTTTGCACAAGTTCCCTCCTACACACACACACACACACACACATCTTCCTATACTTGTGGGGACCCCTCATTGACTACATTCACTCCCTTGCCCTTAAACCTAGCCATCATAACTACATGCCTAACCTTAACCCTTACCCTAACCTTAACCTAATCCTAATTCTAATCTTAACCCTAAAACCAAGTCCTAATCCTGAAATAGACCCTGTTCCTCATGGGAACCCATAAAATGTCCCTACAAGGTAGATGGTTTCAGGTTTTTCTATCCTAATGGGGACCAAATGTCCTCATTAGGATAGAACCCGGTACACACACACACACACACACACACACAAGTGCCTACCATTGTAGTTATACTCCATGAAACCGAAAGGATTATTAAAATGAGCGAGTCTGTTCCACTCGCTGATGTTGACAGATTCTTTGTGCATGAATAAACCTATATCAGGAATGGCAGCCTCCTTAAAGCTTGGGTCCTCAGTCTTCCACAGAGAATTGGGACAAGTCTGAAAATGCAAACAATGATAATGGAAAAAGGACTGATTTAGATTTTTAAACCTAAAAAAAAAGAGGATAAAATAGTTAATTTCCCTCCATTCTCATTCTGCAGAACATACTGATTATTTAAAGGCCACGCACATCCAAGGTACGGGTGGATATACTTGGACAAGAAAGAAGACAGGCATAAAAGGAGAGGCCGGGGCTGTCACCACATAAATGAAGTTTGATTGAGATATAGTAGAGGTAAGTATAATACAAATAGAGGACAGTGGAGAAAAAAAAAGTGCAACCATGCTATACTGTTACACTGTCGATGCATTGGCAGCAAACACCACATTCATGCTCATCCCCCCCTACAGAGATATTCGGTTCAGTTTATGCTGACCCATCCTTGTATAGTCTGCTTACTGTCTGTCTGGGTTGGGGGCACGGGATATAAACATCTTCAAAATCCCTTCGAGGCAACTTTTCAAAGTCCTTCTTGAAGAGGATGGGAATCGGGGTCTCCACGGGGGAACTTGTCGGTTCATACGTGGACAAGTCCCCCATGACCTTGTTATCAGGTGTCACCGGGGTCAAGTGGTCTGTGGCCATTGGCTCTAAATAGGCTTTCCTTGTTGTGCTCCCGGCGGTAGGTGGGGTCGTGTTGTCTTTGTTCCCAGAGGATACGTACATGTCAGGGAAGACATTTGTCACAATATGCTTCTCTCGCACCGAGAGAAGAGCTCTGTAGAACTGGAAACTTCACAGAAAAACAATTGATACAAAACGCCAGTGTTAGCCGACCACGTGTTATTTCAGTTAGCCATTAACTCTCATTAACGACCACTGTGAGAATTAATCTCCGAACATTTTCATTAGTTAAAAAAAAAACAAAAAAACAACTCAGAAATCAATCCGCCGCTTATATATGCCCAATATAAACTGCATAGTCCACAAGTCGTTTTCTCCGAGCACACACATTTTTGAAACAATAGGCAAATATAATTTTGTGACAACTTATTTGATGCTTTGCGAAATACGTTCCCCTGTCAGAAAATAAAGCATGCCGCACAGCGAGATCACCAGCAGCAAAGGTAAAAATCTGTGGGAAGTTAGCGATGCCATCCCTCCACAGTGGAATACAGGCGACTGTTTGCTTACACTTCATTTGGATGACTACTCAACTTGTGTTTGTCCTCCACACCCTCTCATACCTAGTTACTATGTGGCAAAAGGGCAAGAAATCTTCAAAGCAAAAAGCAAACTGCTCACAAATAAACTGGATCTTAAAGCACTATGAGAACACAAACCTCGACGCTCACAGTGTCTAAACAATCCTAACAAGTTTATTTTTTTCCCAATAGCTTGACCTCGTACAGAAGTGGCTTTACGGGTTCCACACCGAGCACAGATAGAGCCTTTTCAAGAGTAAACAATGTGAAAAAAAATATGAAATTTATCAATCACATACATTGTTTTTAATGCATATATAAAACTAGTAGAAAGAACATAATGGTTTTTTTATACCCCCCTCCCCCTCTTTTTCTCCACTATTGTACTTGGCCATTTACCCACTCTTCCAAGTCATCTCAGTCGCTGCTCCACCCCCTCTGCCGATCCGGGGAGGGCTGCAGACTACCACATGCCTCCTCCGATACACGTGGAATCGCCAGCCGCTTCTTTTCACCTGACCGTGAGGAGGGGGATGTAGCGTGTGGGAGGATCACGCTATTCCCCCCAGTACCCCCTCCCCCCTGAACAGGCACCCTGACCGACCAGAGAAGGCGCCAGTGCGGCGACCAGGACACATACCCACATCCGGCTTCCCACCCGCAGACACAGCCAATTGTATCTGTAGGGACGCCCGACCAAGCCGGAGGTAACACGGGGATTCGAACCGGCGATCCCCGTGTTGGTAGGCAACGCAATAGACCGCTACGCTACCCGGATGCCCGAAAGAACATTTATTGATCTTAGTCCTTGCTCACATAGGAGAACCTAGTAATACCGGTCTTGTGCTTCAACAGACAGAACTGCATTTCTCCACATGGACAGAACTATAGATGACGGTGCATAGAACAACAAATAAAACAAACAACCAAAAAAAAAATATCCATAAACAAATAACATGAAATGAAAGTACGGGTTATGGTTGGTTTGTCTGGAATACTGCTGACTTTACCATGTGCATTTGTCGGTATGTAATTCGAGTTTATGAATGAATGAGTTTATGAGTTTATAAACTTTGCATTGGGTGTGATGGAACAGTCCTTGGTCGTGCACGTAGGTTCGGAGCACAATCGGCAGATGTATCACAACAAAGAAGAGCAGAGGGCACGTTGCGATTCAGATGGAGTAGAGTTTGAGTTGCTCCTCTATGTCTCCCTCAGACACCTCTCCAAACGTCTCCTTGTTCTCCTTCAGCAGCTGGAAGATGGCTGCCAGCTGCTCGCGTTGCACCCTGGGGGGGTGCAGTTAAGAATCCATTAATGAGATTTTCTTAAATATCCAAGCATAGATGTGTGTGTGAAAGTATACATAGGTTTGTACTTAAAGGTTACAAAATTATATTTTTTGTTCAAGGTAATGAAACAAAACCAAAACAAGAGACATGTAAAATCTAAACAAACATTCTGAACTCAAGCAATAAATCATCAGAATACTTTATTCAGAATCAGAATACTTAAATAGAAGGTAGGCTGCTTTATTTTCAGTAAACGCACCTTGGTAAGAATCCAATATCAGATTTAGGACTACTACATCGCTGACAGTCAGTTTAACGTCCTCTTTGTATCTGAGAACACTTAAACTATGTGTAAGATTTAACGGTGCAAAAACTTGCTGTGCGTTGTTCTTCACGTCTGTTCTCCCCATGCTATTGAAAAGCTTTGCAAGACAATTGCTTGGCAACAAAGTTTTATGTTGGAGTGGGTCTCCTTGTGGCCAAAAGTAGGTAATCCCTTAGAGGGTTAACTAACACCCAGCTGACCTCAGTCAGAGATAGCACCTGGAGACCCACCTAGTTAACACCTCCACACACCTGAGAAACACCTGCTTTAGACCCGAGAAGTACAGATGTAAACAGAAATTATGGGACTGAGGAGGCAAACTGAGGTTGGGGATGGGTATTGGGTGGCTGTGTGATCAAGCATGACAGGACAGGAAATCAGATGCTCCATGGGTCGTTTGAGATGGATGTTTGCGGCAATAGCTGTGACAGAACCAATTTGCAGCCCCCCCCCCCACAAAAAAAAGAAAACGACTGAACCTACTGCCTAATGAGCTTAGGCATTGTTTACTCATACTTGTCCAAGAGGCTTACATACAGGCCTCTGGTGAATACTACCCTAGAATGATGGGAGCAATAAATTTATTAAAGAAAATAAATCTGGATTATACATAGTGCGATTGCGCCATACATTGGTTACTGCTCTGTTCTCGTTTCTTTCTTTCCGTTTCCACACCTCTTTGAGATGGGTCGTTCAGTGACTTTACCTGCCATTCATCCTCAACGTAATGCTTGGCACAAACTCAATCTCGCCTTACTCTGTCTAGCTCACAGCCTTAAGGTGATGCAATCGCTAAACATGGTAGGCTTTTCGCGGTATGCTAGCAACAGAGAGACACACGTGGCGAGGGCGTATAGAAGGTTAGCAGAAGTCAGAAAACAAGCAGAAGCTGAGCAGCAGGGTAGAAAAACTGAATGGAAATCATGGCTGGGACTGGTTCTTAGTCGTAAGAGCTCAAAAAACTCACTTTGGAATTTTGATTAAATATAATATTGGGGTGCAAGACAGTTTAGACATCCTGACACTGACCTCTGCTCCTCCTCCAGTTCCTCTTTGGACATCATCATCTGCATATGGTTAGTTCTCGCCGTCCCAGGGGCGTACTTCATGGAATTGTTGGTGTTTGATTCCACCTGATCTGATGAAATAGCGTATAATTTTGGTTAGAAACTAACAGTGCATTACTTTAAATGACACAATTCTACAAAAATCCACATAAGTGCATGATGTAAGCATTGCTTTTGTGGATTTGATGCTCACCATTGCTCGCCGGGCTCTCTGTGGCTCTCTCGGTCTGGGGGTAAGAGAAAGCACACTTTAGGAGCTCCTTCTCAGAGAGCCCAATGAATGACCCTAGACCCTTCCCTGATGAGGCCTCAGATGAGTCTAGGTCTAAGCTCATATCCCTAGATGGAGGCCTGAAGCTGGAGAGGCTAGATGTGGATGTGGAGTGTTCAACTGGCGTTGCAAATTCTTCATTGTGAGGTTGGCAATGTAAGTCCTCCTGTCAGAGAATTAAGGAGTCAGGTGGGACAAATTAATTTCAAAGCCCCCCCCTACAAAAAAAGTCTCCAAATAAGGGCATTAATTCTAAAATATCATGTACTCATGCAATATGTCAGTACACTTCTACAAACACCCAAAATGTGGGGTTTTGTACTGTAGAGTTTAAATTTCAAACACTTATTGACAGCTGAAGATAAGACAAATCCATTGAATTGCCAGTGTTACCTTTTCTGCCCCATCTCCCCTGGATGCTGATCTAGCCCCAAAATCTGTCTCTGGTGGAAAGGGTAAGGCCACCTCTCCATACTCTGCTCCCCTCCTCCTTACCCTGCTCTGCCCACTTTGATGCTCTGCTATTCTGTTTCAGTAGCATTGGGAACCATCCGACCAATATACTCAACCGGTTGCGGGTTATCAAAGAAGATTGAATCAGTTCATCTGGGTACAACGTTTATTGACAGTTTATTGACAGCCAATAAACGCTGTATCCAGATGAACTGATTCAACCTCTGATTCTTACCTGGATTATTGAGCATGCTTCAAGACACTTACGGGCTATAAAAACAGGGCTGACAAAAAAAAAATCAAGACAGCCAACTGAGTGTGATAAATCTGCCTGATTGGTAGTGTAACTGCGTAGATAGTGACAGTGAGAAAGAGTCATTTATTGACAGCCATACTTCCGTCTATTCCAAACTACAATTAACAAGTGGGGGACTTACAGAAAGCACAGATTTCACCACATCCCAGTGGTCATGGGAACTCCCACTCAGTTCACTCCAGTCTTCTATCGTTTTCTTCTTGTCGGGTAGATGACCGTTCTGCTTTGGGCCAGATTTATCTAATCCTTTGGCTTTAGCTTCTCCCGTGTGTCCGAAATAACTCTTTGCGAGGTCAGTTGATGTTGACGAGCCATTAAATAGCGATGTGGCCACAACAATAGCAAGAAGAGTGAAAATGATGCCCGATAATATAAAAGTTAGATCCATTGCTGCGGCGCGCACCTTCTTACGAAAGATCTTTTGTATAGACAGACGTTATGTATAGCCTTGAGTAGTCTTTTTGTCAACTGTCGTTGCTATTTATCCTTCCTGATATCTTCCGACTCCGCTATTTTGCTTTCGTTAACCTGAAGTGACAAGTCAGTCGCGCTTTTCCATCCTGCGCCTTCATTCGCTCCACCAAACATCCCCTTAACGCCAAACATGTACGCTGCCGACTGTGGATACACGTCACTTCCTTTGGCGACACCCCCACCGTCTATCTCCTGTAGCCCGTCCGAAGGCAAGTCTCCTATCCTGAGATCAGGGGAGGCTGCCCGTCACGTTGTATTCTGCGCGACTCGCTGCTTTGCTCGCAAGGTAATCGCATTAGCGGAGTGTATGCACAAACAGTGATATAAATGGTCTTTGACAAGATCCGTGATGTTCCGGTTGGTAAAGTCAACCTGGGCTTTACTTCGGTGCGGTAAAATGCCCAATGCCACTTTCACCGCGCCCACACCCATGCCAATAACGGAATTGAATGGAGAATTGACCAGCTTAGTCAGATATTTATTGTGCTGTGATGTTAATTTTAGTGGCCTAAAGTAATTTATTTTACCAGCGGTAAATTAATTTCAGCACGTCATTCTTGTTTTCTGGATCCAAAGCAAAGGTTGTAAATAATATAGTAAGATCAGTGCCTCAATTCATAGGCTAGAAATAACCATAACATTAAGCAATATTAAATAATTCCAACAGACAAATTGTTTACCACAAAGATTTTATTAGGATTTACCTGAAGCAACAAGACATTGAAGGGTTCACAAAAAGGAATGCAGTACACAGATTAACTCAAAATGCTGGAACCGCCCTTTCAACCTATCACGAGTCACGCTAGACTCCCATGTCAAACTATGGGCAAAACCAGCTCAGCAGTGGATAAACCAGGGGGAAATGGGAGAGGTAAAGAGAAAGGTTGAGGTTGAGAGGAGAATTTGTACAGAACATTGAGGGGAGAAGTCACGAGACAGGTAAGGATGGATGATCTGCCACACCTGTGATCTTACAAACCGGCAAACGGCAGCGGAGGGTCGAGCCCCGGAACAGCACCGGGCACTCTGTACCGCAACACGCCACACCATCTCACCACCGCACAGCACCGCATCTTAACAGCTAACCAGCATTACTCAACTGCTACACAACTGCGCCTAGTGCACAAAAGATACACAAGAAAGAGGGTTAGAGTCATAGGAAAGCAAAACAAATTCAGTCAGAAAAGAAATGAAAGAAAGAAAAACACTTGCTGCATTAGCAAACCACAAAAGCTAAAAAAAGAGGGTATACTGAGCTTTTCCATACTTTACTTTTATGTCACTGTACACTATGCTATATTTGTGTAGAACAGTGGAACTCCTTTTTGTAAGGCTCTCCACATCCAATATGGTACCCTTTCTACATCACCTTGGGAAATTAATAATTCTTACAGATCCATCTGGAACAAGTGTCAAACAAGGGATTTGATTAACAAAAAAATCTACACAAAAAAACGAACTTACTAAGAGTTACAAATTGAATCCAATAACAATGAACTGAAAACTAAGGGAAAAACCTTCAATTTACAAATCCCTTTCAACATGCTCTGGCAAATGAACAATCATCACAAATGGGACAGAAAATTGTTCGGTTAAGTGAAAACATGAGCCATTTAAACATCTAAGACCAAATTTGAATAACCTTTTGGTCTGTAATCAACGGGTGTACAGTGGACTCCACTTGCTCAGTGTTACGCTCTTCCTGATGTCCTCGACAAAAGCTCACCCAGCTGAGATCTGGAAGGAAAGACAGGACAGTGTTAATTGGATCAAAACTATCAGTAAGCTAAGCTCTGCACCTGGTTTGTTCAATGATAATTTTAAATAACTTCTCCTGGGGCTGTTATTCAACAGACAGGTTCCAAATTACCAGGAAACAGTCTTTTGAAAATAATAAGACCCTAACAGCCAGATTTTCTTATTTCTTCAAAAACCTTTTTCTTATTTATTTATTTATTTATTTATTTTTACTAAAAAAAAAAGGCCCCCTCCCAAATCCTAGCCATTACAGACTTAAAGACTTTAGAGTCGGGCATATTTGAAAGACAAACCTTGGAGTCCATCTCCTTTTTGAGTGGCTGGGGAAACCACAGACACAGACGGGTACAGCACTCAGTGCGTCTGCCTGTGATCCTGTGAACGTACCTCACCACACCACCTCTTACACCAACTGACAGCCCGAACCACCGCCATGACGACCTGCTCCATAGCAACCACCGTTGCCTTGGTGACCTGCTCCTTAGCAACTGCCATCGCCCTCAGCAACAGGCAGGTCACATGGGCGGGTCACACACTAACTGCTCTCACACTGCCACACCCCCAACTCCTCTCTTTGCAACCCGGACTCCGCAGCTTGGAGGGAAAAATTCCACATTTAGGTGAACGTTTGAGTGAAGTACCCCACGCCCCCCAAACACCCATCCGACTACACCCCCCCACCCCCCGCATTTCAATGTATATGATAGAGCAAAACTAAGACCCACCACTAGACCCACTATCTGCATATACTTTAAATTGGCTGATCACACACAACCATGGTAAAGGATATACAGAACTGGGACAGTAAATACATCAGTCCCATACTTCACTCATTTGTCAAAGCAATACGCTCACACATTCTGCAGCCTTGGTTGCTACCATCTGAGCAACTGTAAGGCAGGATCAAGACTGCAGAATACTACTACCCAAGACACAATTTGGAAAACATTTTACCCACTTTGAAACCTTGAGTAAACGCCCTCCCCTCCCATGAATACCGTCTCATTGTGTCCAGGTTTGGGCTATGACTCTGTTCCATTGTCCTCTGGAGATTTGGGCCTACTCTTGGACCTGGACCTGGACTTTGACCCTCTGTTGGAAGGCGGGGTTCGACTGCGGGACTTGGACTTTGAGCGGGACCGTGACCTCGAGGGAGACTTCGATTTGCTCCTTCGGGGGCTTCTGGACTTGGACCTAGATCGTGAATAGGAGCGGGACCTGGAGCGGCTGTACCGGGATCGGCTTCGGGAGCGTGAGCGGCTTCTGCTCCTGGAACGGCTGCGTCTGCGGCGACGGGGGCTGGCTGAGCGGCTGGAGAGGTAGATAAACAAATAAAGCAAACTTAAAAAAAAAAGGAAACAACCACACTTGGGAAGTTTCGAGTAGGGACTCTATTGATGTCCCCGCCATTACTTTCAATAACATGATCTGTAACAATTGCTGGCAATGACATTTCAGATAAGCATTTCATTCGGGCTATTGATAAATGACAGTGACCATTTACCAGTTATTGCATTCTGACAGCAACAAGAAGACAAACGATGCCAATAAATTGCAATACAAGCAAGTAAGGACTAATGAATCCATGAATGCATTTAGAAATGAATCACTGACAAGATTGGAGAATAATATACAATAAAGAAGATGAACACAGCATATTCACCACTTCCCCAATTACAGGCCTGTTTCTTTACTTTCCGAATTCACCAAAATATTGGAAAAGCTCTTTACTGACAGATTAGACAAATTCATTGAGAAGCACAAATTGCTGTCTGGCAGCCACTATAGATTCAGAACAAATGGATCAACATCAATGACAGTAACTGAATTAATAGAAGAAATTACTAATTGCATAGACAAAAAAAAGTATGCAGTAGGAATATTTTAAAAAGCCCTTCGTACCATTGAGAAATTGGAAAGCTATAGTATCTGAGGAAATGTACTGAATTGGTTAAGAAGATATTTAAGAAAAAGGCAATTTGTGAAGACGGGTCAATCAACATGCATGGATATTAATGGTAGAGTCCCTCAGGGGTCGGTATTAGGCCCAAAATCGTTTATTCTGTAAATAAATGACAAATTCAGAATGTGGAGAAAAAAATTGCAATTTGTTCTGTTTGCGGACGACCCCAGTATTTTTCTGTTCTGGGGAGAGTTTACAGCTGCTTTTGGAGGTGAACATAACAGAAATTACAATACTAAAAATAAAAAGGTGGTTTGACAGATTATCATTAAATTTGAACAAAACAAAGATTATACCGTTTGAAAATAATTTACTTTCAGATAATATGCAAAAAAAAAATCTTCAAAACGAGGGTTACAATTTGAGAGTATAAAGTTTAATTTAAAAAAAACGTTGTACAGCTAGTAAGAGTATGTGTATTTCGATTTGTGGGGTGAATTTGTGGAATGGTTTGGATGTGGAACTCAAGCAAATTACAAACATTCAGCTCAAACAGACGTACAAAAAACTTAGAAGAGGTACAGGGATGAGGAAGGGTTGTGATAACCAAGTTTTATATTACCGACACTGGGTGATATTTGGGTTGTGCATAGAATTGGGATAATTGTTTATAAAGTGTACACAAGATAATGAGATAATTGATGAGTAGTGAAAGTGTAGGAATAAATAAGTGTATACTTCCCCCTCCTTTTAGAACATGTAAAATTTAATTTGTTCATGAGAATTTGATGTATGTTTATTTGTTCCTATTATGTCCTTACGCATGCTCAATCCAGGTAAGAAAATCAAATAAAGTTGAATCAGTTCAACTGGACACAACGTTTTTTGAGAGAAACGTTTCCTCACGTCGTTACTAAATTATACATATTTAGTTGTAATCGGTTCTTCTGGGGGTTTCACTTTGTAATACATGTTCGAAATAAAGATAAATCAAATCCCAAAGGAATGGTTTGCATGGGCACCCACACATGGACAACACATGACGGAAATACAACTTTCTGCATTAGACAAACGAATGATTTTACCTCCTACTTCTGCGTCCGTACCCTCCGTATCTACGAGGCGGACCGCCTCCCCGACGGCCATAGTGGGAATCCGGTGGGCGGCCGTATCGCGCCATCTGCACGCGGAGCTCCCGCCCGTCAAGCAGCGCCCCGTCCATGGCATCCATGGCGTCCTCGGCGTCGCGCTTGTCGTGGAAACGTACGAAAGCAAAGCC
Organism: Lampris incognitus; assembly: GCF_029633865.1. NCBI lineage: Eukaryota > Metazoa > Chordata > Actinopteri > Lampriformes > Lampridae > Lampris > Lampris incognitus. The sequence goes on from NC_079227.1 coordinate 21,830,889, forward strand.
GCGACTTTCCTTGGTGTACCTGTCCCGGGGAATGTACACGTCACCCACTCGGCCATACTTCTCAAAAACCCGGCGTAAAGTCTCCGGCGAAGTCCGGTAAGTCAGGTTATCCACTTTAAGGGAGGTCATTCCCTCCACGTCGGGCGGCGGCCTTCCGTAACTCATTTTCCCCACCTCTCAAAACCGGACGGTAGGCCAGAAAAGACACAACTCCAACGCCCCACCTTTAGATAAAATCACTGGTTTGTGGCTATGGATCTCAGATAGATGTATCGCTCTTAAGTTTAACGAAATTTTTGTTGGACTCCGTCCGAAACGCCGCCCGCTTGCGATGCTCACACGTGAAATGGCGGCTGTTTCGCTTCAATTTCTTTGCTTTGTCGGTTACTTCCGCTTCCGTTGGCCTTCTCTGATTGGTTGCTTTGTCGTTCAGACAGTCATAGGAGTCACCACTGCTCCCTTCTGGTTAGGAGTGATATAGCGTCAAATTGATTCATAGAACTCTTTTTGAGCTATTGTTCCATTTGCCCTTCGTAAAACCTTTAATTTGATGAGATATTAAATGTTCATCAAATGTTTTAGCGTAGCCAGTCTAGCCCACACTATAGCATATTTTTAGGCGGTGAATCGACTTGAGTCTTTCACAATTCTACTTGGAACAAGTAGACTACTTGTTGCCAAATACAGCAACAATCAGCCTACATTTGGTTTCAGTCTGTCTACATCAGTGAGCTGTGTTTTTTCTCTCCATAAAAGTCCACGGAGTCATTTTATTTACGCGCAAGTGTGTTCCCCCGATTCGTCCTCCAGCTCTTGCACTGCACTGCAGTCAGCGCTTTGCACACACTTGGTGTGGGAAGGTCACGTTATAACGGGTTCGGGAGCCACTGAGGAGGACTGCGCAAAACCACGGTCCGGATTTGTGCTTGACGTCATGGGGAGCAAGAGAAACGGGTTTTGACAGGATACTGAAAGATGGACCGGCGGTAAAGATCAGCATCCTTATTATGGCCCGGGACTGGAGAAAGATGTCGAGCTCGTCGCTGTTTTATGTCACATAGCCCCAGCCAAGGACGAAGATTTTTTTTTTGTTCTTGGGTTTTCGTTCGTGGGCTTTCGTTTGTTTTACAACGACCGCTCGCACAGCGGAGATGCGATTGTGTCGCACAATGAATGCGCCTCGTAGTTAAAGGGACTCGGTTGGGGAGTGTGTGTGTGTGTGTGTGTGTGTGAGTGAGTGTGTGGGTTTTTTTTTCTTTTTTGTTTTTGTTTCTGTTTTTTTGTTTAGTCTCAAAACGAGGTCTGGATCGGCGGTGTTCAACAGGGGAGGGATAAGATAAGCAGCCCGACAAACAACTAATCCCTGGAGCGGTTGCAGCACAGCCTGTCGCTACATTCAAAGGGCCTTACCAGGAATGGGAAAGGCGGCCGGAACTGGATTAAACAAACGTTAGGAACGGACGAGACACTGAAACCGGCGAATGTGCGGTGTTATGCTCAGTAATTGGCGCTTTAATCTTTTGTGGAAATGGGAGCTTTAACAAGCAGACAAAACATAGGCGTGGAAGAAGTGGACATACCGTCCAACTCGGTGTACCGCTATCCACCGAAATCCGGTAAGTCACCCAGCGGGTCAGCCTGGACACGGTATACGTTCACAAATGTTCATTATTATTGGAGATTATGTTTCTGACATACATACATTGCTCCATTAATCGGGGGATGGGGAACTGTGTATGCTTAGTGTCTCAAGCGACATCATCATCATCATCATCATCACTCATACCTTTGGTGATGACAGGCTGCCAGAGCTTGACAAGCCTCCGCCTTATTAAACTGGGAGTAGTTAGTAGCTACCCGACCTTCTCTCTATCCACTTTATGTGAGGCTTTCTCAACGCAATTCAAAAACTAAGGTTTGGTTTAAATGTATAGAAGATGGTTAAACCCCACCATGCCGCACAAGAGTAAGCCGGTCTGCCTCCTCTGCACCTCTGACGTGAGCCTCTTTGTGTAAGGAGTGAATGGAGTCTGTCCTTGGGTCAGCATTCACACAGCAAGCCCTGGAAATAACTTGCAGTTAAAGTACACGCCTTGCAGAGGGTTTGCAGGATGCTGGCAATTGAGAGGAGGGTATGTAGACTGCAAGAAACTCCACTATACTGGTGAAAGGAACAAAAGGTATAGTTACTTGTATTGCCTTGAAAACCAAACACAGCCCTCACCCTGATGGAGAGGTGACGTGGGAAGTATAGGAGCAATTTGTTATAGGGTTGTTGGTATGCGGCCTGTAGTGGTAATTCATTCAAGCTCTTGCTCTGTTTTTGTTGTGTTTGCCCATAAGTGTTTGAAGTGATCAGAAGGAGAATGGTATGGCAAGGAGTTGTAAGCTGGCGTTTCCTCATTGCAGTTGGTGGCTGCTGTTGAAACTGATCTGTCAGCCCTTCTTCCTGTCCCCAGGATCTGGTGACAGAGCCATGGCTCAACTCACCTGTCCCACCAGGTGTAAATAATGACACTGTGATGAAAACAGGGAGCCCAGTCATTGGGTTAATCATAACGTGAGTGTGTGTGTGTGTGTGTGTGTGTGTGTGTGTGTGATATGTGTTTGCATTGTATGTGTCTGCTTGTATTCTTTATCTGTTTAACAGATATTGACTGACAGCAATATCTGTTTGTCTGTCTGCATATATGGGTTGTGTAAACGGCACAGCTGTGGACCCACACACAGGTTTATATTGTCACGGAATTTAGTGGTTCAAACTTTCATCAATCTATTATCTATTTCTCTGCTGTGTTTGTGTTCTGTTTTGTTCCTTCTCATGTGAATCTCTTCATTTATTATTCATTTTTAAGAGGAGTGCATCCAAACCATAAGGCACCTCTAGCCGTGCTAAGAGTGAATCGAGATTTAAATGGCTGATGCCAGACCAATTCTCCCTGGATGGCACCAGCCAGATAACTGAACTGTCTAGTATGTGTTTACCCCCACCAGCAGAAAAGCCACTATTATAATTATAGGTAGAAATTCTAGGTGCTGTTTACTCTTGTTGGCATCAACCTCAAGTCCTGCAAATTATGGGTAGACAGACTTTAAGCCCCAGCCCGGTAACAACCGGACCTAAATCAGAAGCTATTTACAAATGTTTTAATACTTGCTCATTGAATTTGTCTTGAGACAAAAAAAAAAATCATGAGAAGAAATATCTTGAGAGAACACAGAAGGTTGAATCAATTCATTTGGACACAATGTTTACTGAGAGAAATGTTTCATCACTCATCTAATGCCCCTGTTCCACTGCATGGTACTGGCTCAACTCGATTCTGCTCTGTTCGACTTTACTTTTTGGGATTTCATTTTCAACTGCAGATAGTATCCCCTCACAGCGAAGCCCTGCTGGTCATTTGTGGGCGTGTTGACTAGTTTATTTTTTTTAAAGATTTTATTTATATTTAAATAAATATAATATACATATATTTATATTTATTTATGGTCTGGCGGCCAGTCCAGGGTGTCTCCCCGCCTGCCACCCAATGACTGCTGGGATTGGCTCCAGCATCCCCGCAACCCTGAAAGCGGGATAAGCGGTTCGGCTAATGGATGGATGGATATTTAGATTTTATTTTAATTATTATAGTGGTATTTTCATGTCACCTTTTAGTATCGACTCAGCTCACTTGGAACCTCGACAGAGGTGGTACCAAAAAAAGTACCTGGTACCAGATACTATCCCTAACTTTTGCCCAATGGAAAACCAAAAAAAGCGAGTAGAGTTGAGTTGAGTTGAGCTGGTACCATGCAGTGGAAAAGGGGCATAAGTGACCTCTTCAGTCTCAACTGACTGCAGGTATCCCCACCCTTTATATGGATGGATGTGCACATCCTCATCTTTGAAATAGTGGTCACTGGCCTGTAGATGGGTGTAGACTGCAGAGTCCTGGCCTGACGAGGTAGCTCTTCTGACCAGGCCAGGACAATTCTGGTCAGACAAGGACTCCGCAGTCTACAACCATCTACAGGCCGGTGGCCACTGTTTCAAGGATGAGGATGCGCACATCTTTGATAGAGAGAAACGTTGGTTTGAAGGGGGATTCAAAGAGGCTGAAGAGGTCACTTAGATGAGTGATGAAACGTTTCTCCCAATAAACGTTGTGTCCAAATGAAGTGTTTCAACTTTCTGTGATAGTCATTTTGATGATTAAATAATTCAGTGTTTTTTTTTTCAAATATTGCATTGTGCTGTTGCTGTGGTTAAATGACTAATATTGATGCGCTATAAAATATGGATCTATTTGTTTTTTGTTTTGTTTTTTTAACAGAAAGTTTAGTCTGTCATTGCAAAGTATTTAATCAAGAATTGAGTTCCAAAAGTATAATTTGCTTGCTTCCAGTTCAAGTCAACTCATGCAGGAATTTTGAATCTATTGTAATTTTATTGATACAAGTGGAATGGTCCTGTTCATCCTTCCTTGTTCCAAGATATTGACAACTGTTTCGAGAAAACTGCTGAAACAAGTAAAACAAGCGCATTGAAAACAACTGGAGTTATTTCATTGAATTCTCCAAACTTCTCACCTGCTTCAAGAGAAAATAGAAGTACGATGAGATATTAAGACGGACTTTTCTCCTTTTTTTTGCGACGTGGAGTATATGTTTAATATACTTTATCATGACTGACACTATAATCAAAGAAGGTTGAATCAGTTCATCTAGATAAACGTTTATTGACAGATACGTTTCTTACTATTCCTGATGGTAAATCCTACCCACCGGGTACTCCAAGCAAATTAAAACAAATGCTAGCAGTTTTTTGAGCCAGGTCTGCGTATCAAGGTTTTTGCCATCAACATTATTGATGCAATATTTTGGGATTTGATTCTTATAAGTTTTGCATATTTGCATTTAACCTTACCTTCTGTGTTGGCAGGGAGTTACTTTGCCAGCCATTTCATCATGGGAGGAGAGAAATTTGACTCAACCCATCCGGAAGGTTACCTGTTTGGGGAGAACACAGACCTCAACTTCCTTGGGACCAGACCAGTGGCGGTGGGTATTCTTTCACTGCACATCACCTGCTGGTCAGTTCTCAGGGAGGAATCAGATTGTCATGAGCAGTTATGCAATAAATAATATTAAAACACCAGCTTTAAACATGTCATCACCTCCCACACCTCTGAGTCAGGGGAACACTGGTATTAAAAAAAGTCTTTATGCATGCTCAATTGTCCAGGTAAGGAAATCACAGTAAGTTGAATCAGTTCATTTGGACACAGCGTTTATTGAGAGAGAGAGTGACGGTTCATCACGCATCTCACCTGACTGCAGGTATCCCCACCCTTATAAATAATACAGCGGCATAACGACCCAAAACAATGATCGGTTTCATATGCAAATAGCCGTGACCATTAACTAGAGTTACAATGGCCGTGTGTACTATTCACAGAGGATTGGGGAATAGTTGCAAGTGTACGCTGTTAAGTGCCGGGAGGATTGCCGTGACTTGTACATCGAGGCAACCAAACCGACGTTGGCCAAGAGGATGGCACAGTACAGAAGAGCTAATGCATCAGGCCAGAACTCTGCAGTCTACACCCATCTACAGGCCAGTGGCCACTCTTTCAAGGATGAAGATGTGCACATCCTTGATAGGAAGGAACGCTGGTTTGAACAGGGAGTCAAAGAGGCCATCTATGTGAAGAGGGAACGACCACCCCTGAACCGAGGGGGGGCCTAAGAGTACATCTGTTGCCATTTTACAATGCTGTGATTGCAAACATTCCCAAATCCTCTGAATGGTACACATTACCATCGTAACTCTAATTAATGGTCACGGCAGTTTGCGCATGAAACTGATCGTTGTTTTCGGTCGTTATGCCACCGTATTGTTTATAAGGGTGGGGATACCTGCAGTCAGCTGAGACTGAAGAGGACACTTAGATGAGTGATGAAACGTTTCTCTCAACAAACCTTGTGTCCAGATGAACTGATTCTACTTTCTGTGGTATTAAAGAAGATAGTAAATTAGATATCGTAGATCTGTGCAGAGAATTTCCCCAACTATTGTACCTGTATTACAGATATCTATATATGCATGTGTATGTAATAACTCTATGTAGAATTGTTTATCTTAAGAAAACTCAGAGAGAGAAAGAATTAATGAGGAGGTGTTTAAAAGAGTTTCGGAATTAGATGTAGGAAAAGGTGTGTGTGTATGTGGACCTATTTTATATCCTAATCACAGAAATGGTCATAAAGCAGTGTCATTGTTATAAAAACTGTAACCAGCAAAAGACACTCAGCCTCTATAGCCACTCCACTGCAGCAATACCAAATAGAAGTATGAGTTTTATATAAATATAACTTTTGCTTTTCATCCTGTTGTAACAGTTTCAATGAAATGACAAACTGTGGATTCCCTTCAAAGAGGCTGATAACTTGGGGTCCCCCGCAGAAGCCTGTCATCTTGATTGTGAATTTCAAGGTCAAACCCATGACTGCTCCGTATCAAAGACAATGAAAGGGGAAAAAATGGAGGGGAACAGCCAAACGGGAGAACCCGCGCTGTATTTATCTGAATGTCAAACAACCTGGTATCATAGCAGACTGTCCTGAAATCAGTGCACGTATTCGGGGAGACCACTCCTCATCCATCCATTTACTAATCTCAGCCCCACTGTTGTTTCTGTCTAGACTGGGGATAAACTTACAAGTGTTTTTTTTTTTTTTGCCTGATTATGTGGGTGCCAATAATCTTACCTCTTTCTGCAGAGAATTAAGTGGTTGATGCTGTATTTTGTGGTTTTCATTTGTGTGTGTGTGTGTGTGTGTGTGTGTGTGTGTGTGTGTGTGTGTGTGTGTGTGTGTGTGTGTGTGTGTGTGTGTGTGTGTGTGTGTGTGTGTGTGTGTGTGCATCTAAGGCAGTATTATCATTTACCCACTGTTATATAATTTCAGTTGGTTTCGAAACAGATGGTACTGCAGAATCCCAAACAGGACAATTTTAGCTCTCTCTCTCTTTCTCTTTCTCTCTCTCTCTCTCTCTCTGTCTCTCTCTCTCTGTCTCTCTCTCTCTGTCTCTCTCTCTCTCTCTCTCTCTCTCTCTCTCTCTCTCTCTCTCTCTCTCTCTCTCTCTCTCTCTCTCTCTCTCTCTCTCTCTCTCTCTCTCTCTCTCTCTCTCTCTCACTCTCTCTCTCATTTACAGTGCTACAAAAAAGATAATGGATGAGCTATTTATAACGCCTTTGTCAGAAACTCCTGCCTGAAGCACAGGGATTTCCAAAACGCCTTTTTTAATTACAAAAGCAATCCAGTTTTATACATGTGTGTATGTGCTTGTGTATGAGAGCATGTACTTTGTGCGGTCCATCATGTTTCTATTTGTGTGCAAGTGTGACATGCCATGTGTGTGATTGTGCGCGTTTTCTGAGCTTTGTTCGCTTGGAGAGCTTGGTGCCGTCATTATAAGCCGAGAGACCGGTAATGTTGCGGATTTAGACTGCAGCTTAATGCAGAGTCACTTTCAAGCTGGGGCGGGGTGGGATGCCCATCCTATTGGTTACACTGATGCTCACACTCCCGAGTCTCACCCTTAAATTTTGTATGCATGCACAAGCAAACCCACTGACACATACACATACAGTGCAAAATGACAACAGTGTTTTTTCTCAAGGTACTGTTTTGATGGCATATGAGTTTGTCAATACCCGCCATTACTTCTTAGCGTACAGCCAAACTGAGTTCAGAGGTGCTACCATTCGTCTGGGTGGTGCCTCGAAAGTTTCTAAACTTGTGAAGATCTAGCCGTACACTGCTGCCTCTGAGTTTTCCCACTGAATGGCGCTTTTCAGCATCTGTCACTGTGGGAGTGTGTCTGTGCGCGCACACTTGTGCACGTGTGTTTGTGTGTGGTTTACAGATGCGATTCCTGCTGGGGCCAGATGTTTAACAATAATGAATACTGGGTCATTCAGACTCAAACGCTCTCTCTCTCTTACACGCAGGAACACACACGCATGCACGCGCACACACTCTCACATGAACGCACAAAGTGAGGCCAAAATTCCAATCTGCCCCTCCTCTGGGCCAAGATGAGGGGTAGCAGTGTGGAGGTATCTAACCACATCCTCCCCTACACTGCATGTTTCTCCTCCACAGGCCCTCACACCACTCACAATTTCTCTGTCTCCCCTTTCATACACTCAGCGAGTTCTACCGTAGTTAAAACACATGACAAGAGATTCCTGAGAAAAGAACCTCTGACTGGGTCAAGCTTAAAGGTTACTCTTTTGAAAACACTTGATATGGTTTCGCACCTGGGGCAGTTAATCACTGGGTAAAGGGGTCACAGTTTGAAGCGTCGGTCTTGGCCTTGCAAAGACGGAACCTGAGCAGTTTTTGTTCCATCTCAGCACTTGTCAGCACAAGTGTGTTACATGCTGACAAACGACTAGGCTGCAGGAAATTTGCATTGGTGTTAGGCCCAGTTCAGACTATGCCTACTACAGTATATGTTGCTGTTGAATGCTCCCTATCCTAAGCAGCAGTTTTTCAGCGCCTCTTGCAGTTACCCAAGAACTGGATCAGTCACAATCACTGCAAGTTGATTAGAGTGTCATCTGAGCATGAATAAAATATAAACAGACTTAAGCTGCATATATTTACTTTCGGTGATTGGTTATTTTCCCAGTTCCCTTACGCCGCCCCTCCTCCCCATGAACCAGTTAAGACGCTACGAAGCCTTATAAACATCCGGAAAGACACACTACGGCTTGTACGGTAAGTGCCCTTACTTACCAAACACATGCGCATCCCTCTTGGTACATCACCATTTTCTAACCATGTGTCAATGTAATTACCTTCAAGTACAGGTCAGATCTCAAAAAGACATCTTGAAACATCTGTACGGTTATACAACCCTGAAATATTATTTCATGGATACTATTTGCCTTTCCTCTCATTCATCCCAAGGCAGAGACACTACTGCACAGACTTGGGATCAGGGTCAGACTGCTGTGTCTGAATTATCTTCGTCTGCCCTTCCCCCTTTACATTGTCCCTGGCTCCTTCCTTTACCCTCACCCCCTCTTTCTCTGTCTGGCATGTTTGCTCCCCCTCAGGTGTAGTGAGGACCTGAAGTTGCCGGGTGAGGAGGTGGCGGGGAAGAACAGGGCCTGCTACAACATTGAGTTCACTTTTGATGCTGACACACAGGTGGCCATCACTATCTACTACCAGGCTATTGAGGAGTTCCACAATGGAGTGCCAATGTAAGAACCTCTGTGTGTGTGTGTGTGTGTGTGTGTGTGTGTGTGTGTGTGTGTGTGTGTGTGTGTGTGTGTGTGTGTGTGTGTGTGTGTGTGTGTGTGTGTGTGTGTGTGTGTGTGTGTGTGTGTGTGTGTGTGTGTGTGTGTGTGTTAGGGATGAGTGCTGAAACCCAGTATTAAACAGCCACCGGTGCTAAATTATAGCTCCGATGTTAACGGTTCTGTTATCAGTATTGGCGAAATTAAGGAAATACATTTTCTATTTATTTGGGCTACATAAACGTTATCTTGTACCTTTTATCTCACCAACTACATTTCTAATTTGCAATACGATTAAGACAGTTGTCGATAATTCATTTTCGCTATTCCCAATCCAGAAGAGAGATGGCTCTCTCAGAGCCTGTCGTCTGTGCGAGCTGGAGGGTGGGACCAGCTCTCTGTCTCTCTCTCAGACATGCGTGCACACACACACACACACACACACACACACACACACACACACACACACACACACACACACACACACACACACACACACACTCACAGACCCACAGAGCCTGCTCTTAATGACAGTGGCGGAGAGAGAGCTAAACGGCCAAAAGTCTGGTTATACTTCACTAGAGTCGATGCTGACGATGCTCGTTGTCACAAGGGCAACAAATCTTTTGCATGTAAGGGCGGAAACACAAGCAATCTTTCGAAACATCTAGCGAAAGTGCATCAAACACAGGCGGAGAAATGCACAATTTTTTAACTGCCTAGCTCGTAGTTCATCTCACATTGCCCCATCCATCTCTGGTATGTTATGTATGCTAGCAGCACAGAGCCCATACTAAATTGTACAAACATGGGTTAGTTAATGATTAACAGTAACGCTCTGTCCAAACATGAGAAAATAAAGCAGTGTTAATTCTGTTCTTAATTTGTTTTATTTTTTCTCTTAAAAAATAACAGAAAGAACTGATAAGAGTACTGTTAAAGTACCGGATCAATAAGCAGTATTGGTAAGAGTAGTAGTAGTACCATTAAAATCTTAACGATACCTATCCCTAGTGTGTGTGTGTGTGTGTATACACTACATGGCCAAAAGTATGTGGACACCCTTTCTAATTAGTGGTTTCTGCTATTTCAGCCACATCCATTGCTATCAGGTGAATAACATCAACACTAGCATCAGAGCCCAACTTCACTAATGCTCTGCTTTCATGGCTGAATGGGAGCGAATCCCAGCAGCCATGTTCCAAAATCTAGTGGAAAGCCTTCCCAGAAGAGTGGAAAGCCTTCCCAGAAGAGAAGAGGCTGTTATAGCAGCAAAGGGGGGACCAACTCCATATTTAGCAAGGATATATGGGTGTGATGTTTGGGTGTCCACTTACTTTTGGCCATGTAGTGTGTGTATACATTATAATTTGAATCTACCCGCATGTTTCTGTGTCCCTGTGTAGCTACCTACCCCAGGACAGCTCTTTGCAGTCAGAAACAGTGCACTTTAAGAGGGGAGTCTGCCAGCAGTTTTGTCTGCCATCCCATTCTGTCAACCTCAGCGAATGGGCTGATGAGGAGGTAGGCTATATGTATACCACTTGCGTAAGGTTGACTGTTGCTGTCCAGTTCACCAACCGGTGGAGTGTATGGGACTGCGATGATGTGATGCCAGTTTGTACATAAGACAGGTACGGTAGAGTGTCTCGTACCATCTTCCTGTCTTCTTACTATCTGTCTCCCCCTCTCCTTCCCTTTAGCTGCTGTTTGATATGGATAAGGAGATTTTCCCAATGGTGGTGCAGGCTGTTGTAGACGAGGGGGAAGGTGAGTTGCATTTATCCCACTATGATTTCTGTCTACTTCCTGTTTTATAGAAAGCACTTTTCAATGTAACCAACATAATTTCTGTTGTGAATGCATAATGGAAGGACTTGCTTTTTGTCTCTCTTCATAGACCATATGGGCCACTCTCATGTACTGCTGGCTACATTTGAGAAGGTAAGGAACCTTTGTTGACGAGCACAAAAAATATACGGAAATTTGTCTTGGTGACACAGACGGTAGGACATTCTGATAACGTGAAAATATTTTCTGTGAACATTTAACAACAGTACATAAATACTATTGCAATGCAATGGTGCCTCAAAACAATTTCTATTTTTCATGGCAACAAACAGAGAAATCAGTTATATGGATAGATAAAGTTCCATTAAGTTGCATGAATTGACACATAAAGTGACCTGAAAATCTTTGGCAGCACATGGATGGGAGCTACTGTGTGAAACCACTGAAGCAGAAACAAGTGGTGAATATACCTACCTCCTCTTTTTCTTTTTCACCCCCACCCTTCCTCCTTTTGTATAATGATGTGAGCTACTGAAAGACACAAATACGCAAAAGCTTTGTTTCCCTGCTTGGAACATTCCACCCATCCCTGGAGACCCATCTCATTCTCCAACGTGTTCCCTTTTCTAGGTGGATGGAGTGAGTTATCTACTGCAGGAGATCTATGGTATTGAGAACAAGTATAACAGCCAAGAATCAAAGGTAGAGAAATAAAAAGTGCAACCAGCTTTGAAAGATAGCACTCGAGTGGTAGTCCTGACCATGACTTCTTTTTAAACACCTTGAAACTGACAAAGCAGAACAGCTGTGAACAGAATAATGTAAAACCAGGCTTAATAATTTGTGTCACCTTTCTATGACTTTGCAGTGTTGTGTTCATTCATATTCTAATTCCTTTGCATCACTGGTCCTCAGGTCGCGGACGACGAGATCAGTGACAACAGCGCAGAGTGTGTGGTGTGTCTGTCTGACGTTCGAGACACACTCATCTTGCCATGCAGACACCTTTGCCTTTGCAACGCCTGCGCCGACACACTGCGCTATCAGGCCAACTGCTGTCCCATCTGCAGACTGCGTGAGTTCTCGTCTGAGAAACAACATGGGAACGTCTTCTCCTAAAGACATCATTGTATCTACTGTTTGGAGAAAGAAGTGTCGCTAGGTCTCAAAATCAAATGATGAGACTGTGTCCATTGAATGATACTTGCTCATTGGTTCATCTGTATTCAGTGACAGTTTGTCAATATTCTAGAGATTTTATCAAATTAACTTGTAATGGTGATGTCTGGAAACATAGTGGGTTTTATTTTGGAAAGGAACTCTCCCAGTTTCTCTACCTAGCATTCCTGTGTTGTACAGTAACATTATGGACACAAGCGTATCTGTACCTTTGCTGCACTTGGGTTGCCAGTAGTCTTGAACTGAATTCCACAGATGTGTGCATTGTATATTCCTCTGGATAGAAATGCCTTTCAAATGCCCTGATGTTAAAAAATGTCAGCAGTGCTGCAGTTGTCTGGGCTTCACTGCATGTCACAAGCATACTGACCCACCCCTCTATTTTTCCTCTTCTTCTTCCCAGCATTCAGAGCTCTGCTGCAGATCCGAGCCATGAGGAAGAAGCAGAGTCCTCTGTCCCCCTCCAGCTTTAACCCAGTCATCACCTCCCAGACTTCAGACTCAGAAGAACACTCAGTATGGCATTTAAAAAAAAACTTCACATTTTGTAATGTACATCTGTTTAGAGAAGGTCCCAAAATATTATATATATTTGTTTCCGTATGATGTAAAAGGTGATATAAAAAATTTCTCTGTAGATCTACACAAGTGTTTGAAACACGTGGTCTTACCATAACTTAGATGTTGGTGAAGACAGTGGGGACATGTCCCCACCAATTATCTTTAAATACAAAAAATGGTCTTTGTCACTGTTTAAAGTAACTATCTCAAAGATTCTCACATAAATGTCCATTAAGTTACTATCTTTCACCAAACGAGGTGAGACAATGATAACTTAGCCTATTGGCCACTGATGAAAGCCCATGCGCGTATATAGTAATATGACAGAGTACAAACATGAGTCTGGTGATTTCCATCCATCCATCCGTTATCCAAGCCGCTTATCCCAACCAGGGTCGCGGGATGCTGGAGCCTATCCCAGCAGTCATTGGACGGCAGGCGGGAGACACCCTGGACAGGGCACCAGTTGTGATTTTCATGCCAAAAATCCCGAGCGTCTCACGGGGACTGATGTGTTTTACGTCACCCAGTCGCGGCCGGTACACCACGGCTGGACAGTGCATTTCACTCGCATTTGCAACCAAAAAATAGATGTGTGCGAACAGTCAAATATATTTAGGATTACGTATGCGAATAAAAAATTCAGCCCAAGTAGCCTGTTTTTTCTAACAGTTGCAGCGCAGCTGAACCAATGTTGTCCGTTGAAAAACCACTTTCCGAGCTCACAGCGGGCCAGACGACCTGTTTACGAAAGCTGCCGGACCTGTGATATCCTTTGTGTAAACGGACTGAGCAGACTTTTTCCTTCTTTTTTTTGTATTTGAGAAGGCCAATCCACATAGAAAGCGTTTTTAGGAGCGATTTTGACGTCCGTCACTCGGGCGTCTCACGGACCAGATACGCTTCCATTCAATTAAATGTGTCAATCCACACGACCCCTAGCGTTTTTTACGCTTCGGGTCTATTTTTGTCGCGTCACACAAATATCCCGCCGCTATATATATGTGTGTGTGTTTTGAATTTATTAACCGTATCTGCATTGCTTGATCAGTCCGTCCGTGAGGTTGCCTCATTCCCAGGCAGATCCCCCCCCCCACTTGCTACGGTCGGCGTGGAAGTAAAATCAGTGAATCAATACATAAAAGCAATGTTGATTTCTTCCCGTCGAGCCGACATGAAAACTATTTTGGTTCAGTAAACGCCTGCTGTCCCTCTGCCTGCTGAAGGCGGGTTCGCCGGCCGCTGTCCACTCCGCTCCCCAGGAGCCGCTGACAGCAGACAGCTGGGATGGGTAGGCGTTTACGGAAGACGGAGTCAGTGTGGATTGGATGACAGAACGCGCGTCACTCACATCTCGCTTCCGTCTCACTTAGAACTACTTTATTATAGACGTGTTGGTACTGGTCATACTGTTAATGCAGTTTAAAGCAGTTTAAAGTATAATTACATAATTATTAATTAAATACGGTTTTGAAGCAGAAATAATTAAAAACCTAGTGTACTCCTTGTATTCAAATAAATTAGATAATTTTTGCTTGTAAATTGTAATAATAACTTTATTTATATATAGCACTTTTCTACAACAATGTTACAAAGCGCTTTACAAAGAAATAAAACCAGACAAGGCAAAAGTAAAGAGTAAGACCAAATAAGTAAAAGTAATAATAAAAACAGTATAAATAAATAAAAACAAATATCAAACATTTGTCCTTGTATCCCTTTATTGAGGAAAAACAAAATTTTTGATACATTTTCCCTGCCCCCCTAAAGTTTTTAATCCGCTCCTAAATGTTTCAATTTAGGAGCACATGTGTTCCTCGGGGGGGGGGGGGGGCATCAAGCCCTGCTAATAGGTGGAACAAACGCTCTGTGTTCTAGTGTTGCACTGGACAAACTAGTGGTTTCAAAATTACTCGTGGGAAGTGTATGCCAAAAAAGAACACAACTGAAATCTTCAAGATTGATACATTCAACATTATTACATTATTCCTCATTTACCCATTTTTGAGGTAATAGGACCCCCCCCCCACTACACAGAAAAATCCTTAAAATGAATTGAACTTAGGCCAGATCAATCAGTCAATATAACATTGCATAGCAAGGTGAAAGAGAAAAAACAAACTAACTGTGTTTCATAAAGACAGAAAAGAACCAAATGTATTGTAAATATCACATTGCGGACAAAAAAGAAACGAGCCTGTCGTGTTTTTCAATGCATTTCTCATAAAAACTTGGGAACATATGTTTATAAAAACAAAAACAAAACAACAACCTCCTAACCAAACCAAAGCCCATGATACTAGCTCCTTGTAACCACGACCTTTATCCTCTTGCTTTCTGTGGCCAGGCATCAGAGCATATCCCTCCTGGCTATGAGGCCGTCTCTCTCCTGGAGGCGCTGAACGGTCCCCTGAACACGTCCCCAGCGGCACCCCCTCTCCATTCGGGACCCAGCCACGTCTCTGGAGCTCTGCCCCCATACAGTGGCGAGACCCACCCGGCCCCAGCACGCTCCCTCTCCCCACTGGACCACTCCAACTCCAGTCAGGGACTCAAACTCAAGAAGAGTGGTTCAAAGTGAGTTGACCCCATTCATATTTGTTAAAGTGTTAAAGTTACAATCCTTAGGGACACAGTTTTTTTGCTTAACTTACTGATGTCTATCTGTGTTGTTGCGTGATGGTTTTTGCAGTGGTTTTTGACCGCTGCAAATCCCAGAGATCCATCCAAATAGAAACAGGGTTGCCGGTGCCAATGTGTCAACGCCTTCTCCGCTGCAAAAAACAAAACAAAACAAAAACATGATTGATGCGAGGTTTTGCTATCGATGTTGTATCTGTTGGGAAAGGTCTTTTACAAGCTTGGTAAGCCATATCTGCTTGTTAGCCACAGCAAATTAATTTTGTCTTCAAACTGGCTGCTACCTGCCTTCTTACTCATTTCCTGTTGTGCAGAAGACGTAAAACCTGCTATGTGTTATATAATTTTTTTCCCCAGAAAAAGTTCCACCCATCAGTAACCATTAAAATGAGAACCTGCAAAGGCAGTCATGATTCAGATATTCTTTGATAAGCCATCGTCTTAAATATGCCAGGAATATAACATATCAAAAAGGACATTTGCCTGCCTGTAAATCTTCTGTTTTAACTTAGTAGTAACTTCATAGTAACATTTTGTGTGGAGTGCCACACATAAAAAACAGGAAAATACTATGACCTCCAGTAAAGATGTGTGCTCTATATTCTATATATGCTCTATATCCCACAGGCCTCAGATAATGTCAGGTGACTTGTAAGCATTATAATGTGCGCATAAAAACATGGCCTAAAACAATCTGATGACAGACCTTCTCGAGCATTTGTTTGTTCCTTAGACCACGTTTTCCCTCATTCTCTATTTTCTGTTGTCTCACCCTGGCACAATCCTGATCTGTTCATTTTGTCTGACATGAGTGGATTATATGATTTATTTTAGGTCACTCTCCCAGAATTCCTCTGTGCTCCCTGAGGAGGAGGATGAGAAGTCATGCAGTGAATCTGAAGTCCAGGCCGGCCGCCGCAAACAAATTGCAGACCAGCAGGAGGTGTGTGTGTGTGTGTGTGTGTGTGTGTGTGTGTGTGTGTGTGTGTGTGTGTGCGCGCGCGCGCGCGTGTGAGAGAGAGAGAGAAAGAGAGACACAACAGAGGGAGAGACAATTTTCATTTGTCTGCACCAGTTTGTTTGTGTTCTTGCATGTTTATGTTGGTATCTGTGCATGTGTGTTTGTGTGTATTTGTGTGCGTGTGTATGTGCATGTGTCTGTGTGCGTGTGTGCATGCATGTGTGTGTGTATGTGTGTGTGTGTGTGTGTGTGTGTGTGTGCATGTCTCAGTGCTTCTCTTGTGTCACAGTGCGGTGTTACTCCAGAGAGTGAAAACTTGACTTTATCTTCGTCTGGAGCCATTGACCAGTCATCTTGCGCCGGGACACCACTCTCCTCCACCATCACCTCCCCTGAAGGTATACACACATGTACACCCACATGCACACACACGCAAGACAAAACACACTCACGAAGATAGACACAGGCACACAGAAATTCAAATGCACACAAACGCTTTCACACACAGAATCACATAAACACACACAAACACATAAATCCAATGCGAGGGTCTAAGGACAGGATGTTGTGTTGCTGTAAAGCCCCTTAAGGCAAATTTGTAATTTGTGATATTGGGCCATACAAATGAAATTGACTTGACTTGACTCAATGATACCCACACTCACATGCAGGAACACGCAAACAAACACACACAGATATCTGACAAATACACTTATAAGAGGTTTTCCAAGACCACAAGTGAGCAAAGATGACAAACTGCTATGATCTAGAGTTAATAGAAGTTTGATTCACGATTCAAAATGGAATTGAGACATTTTGAGTTTGTTTCCTTTAATGCAAGATAGTCATTTTGGAAAAAAAGAATCTCAACCTGAAGTTTGCCGTACAATATCTCTTAAATAGTAAAGTCTGTAAAAACGTTATCAACCAAGGACTTAAGTTACCCACCACTATTCGTAACAACGGCACACAAAGATGAGAAGTAATAGTTAGGCTTTAGACTTGATCTACGTTTTCAAACCAGAGAGGAAAAAACGAAAACAAACAAATGAAAATTAATTAACTGCTCTATTGATAACAGAAAACCCCTGTTTATTTGACACTGTAAATGCATGTTAACACAATATGAATAAAGAGAAAGCGGGTGGAATACTTCTTTTGTTGTGGAGCTTATCTGATTGTGTGGCAGCAACTATCGAGATTTCCTTTCAGCACTCGGCAGAAGCTTTTGTCACAGAGCACTATGCTAGTGCTCAACTCCTGTGCTAGAGCAAGCCATGTGTCTTTGAACGAGGTCTGTGGTGGACACGCAGCTTTACTCTTGTGTGTTCAGTGGGCATAAGGGTTACAGATGTGCTCAAATTTGTTGGTATCCCTACAGCCCATTGAAATTTATGTTTCATTCCTCCTGCAAACTTATGAAATTAGAACAATTTTGTCATGTGTATAATTGCATGCCTTTGGTCGTAGAATAAAGCAAAGAAGCTATGAAAAGAGATGGAATTGTTGGTACCCCTTAGAGAAGATAATAAATCATTGGGTTATAGTGATATTTCAAACTAATTAGTTTCTTTAAGAAAGAAGAAGAAAGAAAGCCACTTTATTTTGTCGTTATACACTTTCAGGTTACACTGAAATTTCTTCTCTGTATTTAACCCATCCTATTGTATAGGAGCAGTGGGCAGCTGCAGCACTCAGGGACCAACTCCAGTTCTTCTTTCTGTTGCTTTGGTCAGGGACACAGACAGGAGTATTAACCCTAACACACATGTCTTAGGTCCCTTTCACACTTCAAAGTCCAAACCAAGGTCTGAACCAGAGTCTGGTTCTGGTGCTTTCACATCTGTTATTTTATAGTCATTAGGTTCAGGACTTTTGCTTTCATACCAGCGGACCTTGACTTGAACTTTTGGCTCGTTGTTGCCGCCAGGTGCGCTCGTTGTTGCCAGGCGCGCTCGCTGTTGCTAGGTGTTACTGTTTGTGTTTGTTTTATCACTTCCTATGATTGATCCGAAAGTCCGAACCTTTGATTTCACATTAGACATTCATGAACCTTGGTCTGAACCGAGACTACCTCCTGAGCTTGGACCAAAGACCGAGTCTTTGATCCCTGTACCTGGTCCAAGAGGTTTCACACCTGGCAATCTGGTTCGGACTTTTCTGGAAAGTCTGAAAGTCCGGACTAAACAACATAAGTGTGAAAGGGCCCTTAGACATCCGGGTGGTGTAGCGGTCTATTCTGTTGCCTACCAACACGGGGATCGCTGGTTCGAATCCCAGTGTTACCTTCAGCTTGGTCGGGCGTCTCTACAGACACAATTGGCCGTGTCTGCGGGTGGGAAGCTGGAAGTGGGTATGTGTCCTGGTCACTGCACCAGCACCTCCTCTGGTCAGTCGGGGCGCCTGTTCGGGGGTGGTAGGGGGAACTGGGGGGAATAGCGTGATCCTCCCACGTGCTACGTTCCCCTGGTGAAACTCCTCACTGTCAGGTGAAAGGAAGCAGCTGGTGACTCCACGTGTATCAGAGGAGGCATGTGGTAGTTTGAAGTCCTCCTTGGATTGGGAGAGGGGGTGGAGCAGCAGCCGGGACGGTTCAGAAAAGTGGAGTAATTGGCTGGATACAATTAGGGAGAAAAAGGGGGGAAAAATCCCCCCCCCAACAAAAAAAAAGTGTTTAAGTCCATGGAACTGTAGCTAACCTCCCTGGGCATGGTTGCAAGAGGAAAATCGACCCCAGATTGAACAGAAGGATGTGCGAATGGTAGAAAAAGAACCAAAGATAACTGCTAAACGAGATACAAGCTGAACTCCAAGGTGAAGGTCAGTGTCTGATCACACCATCTGTCGCTTTTTGAGTGAAAGTGGGCTCCATGGAAGAAGACCCAGGAGGACTCCACCTTAGAAAGAAAAACATAAAAAAGGCAGACTGGATTTTGCTAAAATGCATATAGACAAGCCATAATCCTTCTGGGAGAATGTTTTTGGACAGATGAGTCAAAACTGGAGCTTTCTGGCAAGTCAACATGAAGTTTTCAAAGAAAAGAACACCATACCTCCAGTGAAACATGGAGGAGGCTCAGTTATGTTTCGGGGCTTCTTTGCTGCATCTGGCACAGGGTGCCTTGAATCTGTGGAGGGCACAATGAAATCTCCAGTCTATTAAGGCATCCATCCATCCGTTATCCGAACCGCTTATCCTGCTCTCAGGGTCGCGGGGATGCTGGAGCCTATCCCAGCAATCATTGGGTGGCAGGCGGGGAGACATCCTGGACAGGCCACCAGGCCATCACACAGGGCCAACACACACACACACACACACACACACACACACACACACACACACACACACACACACACACACACACACACACACACACACACATTCATACCTAGGGGCAATTTAGTATGGCAGATTCACCTGACCTACATGTCTTTGGGCTGTGGGAGGAAACCGTAGAACCCAGAGGAAACCATGCAGACACGGGGAGAACATGAAAACTCCACACAGAGGATGACCCAGGACGACCCCCAAGGTTAGGGGTTGAACCCAAGACCTTCTTGCTGTGAGGCGACTTTGCTAACCACTGCACCACCGTGCCGCCCACTGTCAAAGCATGCTGGAGCAAAAATATGCTGCCCAGTGTCAGAAAGCTCTGTCTCAGTTGCAGGTCATGGGTCCTCCAACAGGATAATGACCAAAAACACCCAGCTAAAAGCACCCAAGAATGGATAAGAATAAAACATTGGCCTATTCTGAAGTGCCCTTCTATGAGTCCTATCATCGAATATGGAAAGAGCAGAAACTTGCAGTCTGGAGAACGTACCCATCAAACTTGAGACAGCTGCAGCAGTTTGCTCAGGAAGAGTGGGCCAAACTACCTGTTAACAGGTGCAGAAATCTCATTGAGAGCTACGGAAAACATTTGATTGCAGCGATTGACTTTAAAGGTTGTGCAACAAAATACTGGGTTATGGGTCCCATCATTTTTGTCCATGCAATTATTTTCATTTTTTAATGATTTACAGTATTAAATCAAATAAAAAATCAAAAGCAAAGGGATTCTATGAAATATGGAATAAACAATGGTGGATGCCAATTATTTTTGTCAGTTTCAAGTTATTTCGGAGAAAATTGTGCATTCTTCATTTTTTGTGGAGGGGTACCAACAAATTTGAGCACGTCTGTATAAAGGGCGTATTTCACTAAGTTGCAACAAGCGGCCCACAATATGAGGAAAATTGGTATGATTCATCAGCTTAAAGGGATAGTTTGGTTCTCAGGGTTTTTACCTTGTGTCCTACTTACATAGAGTCAGACAAACTCATGGATGCCTTTTTTTATGTCTGAATGCAGTTTGAAGGTACATTGAATGGTGAGTTTAGCTGAGCTTTGCTGAATGCCTACCGGGATCATTAGCTGCTCCTATCAAAACAAGGGAAATACACCTTCTTGAAGTCGATCTTTATTACTTTTAACTTTTTAGCCTAGCGTCACCAGTTTTTTAATCAATGTACATGCGAAATCCTAAAATAAAGATCATAGTTTTGAGCAATTTTTCCAAAATATGTATGTCCATCATCTTCTGCAGTGGTAGACTATGGATATGCATATTACGGAAAAATAGTTTAAAACTGTAATTTAAATTTTAAAACAGACATAAAAAAGTCATCCATCAGTTTGTCTGACTTTCTGTAAGTAGGACTTAAAGTACAAATCCCCGGGAACCGTATTATCCCTTTAGCTTTAGAGCCTCCCAGACTTTAGAGGTTTTGTGCTAACAATCATTAAGTAACAGCAGGGATCACTTTTCCTTCAAGAGGTGGAGAGCTCATTTCCCAGGCAAATCTTCAAGTTTTTGAAAGAAAATCCCCATCCCCACTGGACTGGTCTGGAACTTGGCTTTGAGTCCAACCCTGCTGTGTGTCTCTGTCTGCCAGACCCTGTTAGCAGCAGCCTGGCCCAGTCAGTGATGTCCATGGCCTCGTCCCACTCCCAGCACTCCCACATCAGCACTGACACCATGTCCTCCATGTCAGGGTCTTACCTGGCCGGGGCCGAGGGGGAGCCCGAGGGGGAGGAAGTGGGAGACGCGGAGGGGGAGGAGAACCAGGACGCCCTGATGGAGAGCCGAGCACCCTCCCAACAGGATGGGGTGAGGATAAGTGGGAAGGAAAGGGTGGAATGTGTTATTATTCTTATTGTTTTTGATGCTGTTGTCGTTTTAGCTCAGTTTGTGCAGTGACAAAGTGCTTTACATCAAATAAAAAGGAGTCTGAAAGGAAGAATACAGCAAAGACAAGCCGTAGATGGAGGGACAGAGAAAAAAGGAGGGAGCGTGAGAAAGAAATAGCATCAGAGGATGAGGAAACCAATATCCTGAAATATCTCCTTATTGGACTGTCTGCCTGTGTGTCTCTCATCTTTTCTATCATTCAGGAATTTTCCAAGGAGCCACAGGAACAAAACTATTCAATGGCTGTGTCCGAGGAGCAGGACTCAGAGGTGAATGTTACTCAGCTTTACTGCATTTTTACTCTCATCTCATATACATCTTAAAGCTACAATCCTTAAACTTTACATGCAAACGAGTCTTTTTTGATGCTCTCTGTCATTTTAAAGGCAGTAGCTTATTCACACATACCAAAATAATTAACGCTTTTGTAGTTGATTGTATTAACAGGTACTGTCAGATAGGGCTTTCTCAGGAAAAATGATTCAGTGCATAGTGTCGTAGGTCTTCACCGTAGCAGTCGAATGATGAAGAATAAGTGGTGGTGAATTTGAAGAGGAAGCGAACTGGTTGTGGCTAACAAGCTAATGTGGCAAACCGTTTTTTTTTTCATATATTTTTACTTTGGCGTTGGTTGAGAAAGGAGTCCTGTCCTAAGAAACCGATTTTCCCTTGCCTTTACCATAAGTCAGAACAATAGCACCTTATCTACATATGGGATTCAGACCTTGATACTGCCACGGTTTGCTTTAGTTTCCATCTTTAAAAATCACGGGATTTTACAAGCTGTTTTGGTATTGCACCTTTTGTCAAAACTGGGGATATTTGAATGCTCCAAGTGCTCCAGCCCGTCACCTTCAACCTACCATTTGCATAAGTCCAACCCTTGGACAGCTCACCTGTCAGTACCAGTCTGGCAGCCAATCACATGTTTACATAGTGTATGTAAAAAACAAAACAAAATGCTATTA